>NC_133654.1:51841595-52141595 GCF_009905375.1 Apium graveolens
CTAAGTTGAGCGCACCCATATAGTGATATTAGTATTAAAATGTATTATACTTTGTACAAACTATTGAGATTGCTCGAATTAGTTCCTAGTAATTTTTCACAAGAGTTTGTTAGAATAAAGATGTAATTTAATAGAGATCTCCTAACTTGAACCCGAACAAACCTAACAAGCTCGGGTTTGGGTTTGGTGATTCGGGTTTTTCTGGGTTTAGGTTCGAATTCGGGTTTGACAAAAAAAATCTGGATCGGATTTAATTTTTTCTTAATCCATTTCGACCGACTCGATTGTCATTCGTAGTATATGTTATCACTTATCACTATATCGATTGATAAGGGAAGTATTTTTGGTTTGCAGGTAAAGTTCGTTACTTTGTATAATGCCAAAGAAAATAGATAAGAAGTGTAATCTTTAGGGATGGCAATGGGTCTGATCGAACGGGTTTCTTCTGTTAGGAATATGTCATAGGCTTGATAATAAGTTCACCAAAACATCTTAGTAGATTTAATTTAGTGTCTTTGTAGCTCTCAACGGATGATCACTTTAACATCCGTTGAAAGAGTAGCTTATGTATTAATAAGTTTTGTAACACATTCTTGCATTCTACAAAACCTTAAAGATCTAGAAGTTGTAGGATATTTAAAATTATGTTGACTACTAGATTGATATACAAAATAGGTTGGCTAATTGTGTATATTAGATGCCTTATAATTTTGCATAAGTGAAATAGAGTTAACTGCTATGGAAAACTTTCAACGGATGATTCTACAAGGTTTCAACAGATGACCCAAGTCATATTTAACTGATGATCTAATGAAGTTTCAATGGATGATATAACACAGTTTCGACAGATGATCCAATGAAGATTCAACGGATGTTCAAATTTAAATTACAGTTGATAGTGACTTGACAATCACATGGGTTGAGTAGATGCAAATGGAATGTGGCAGCCTATTTACAGGTTTAGAGAACAAAGAAGCATTTATATTTCCATGCTTACTTGAAAAAAATCAAAGATACTGGATGGAGAAATGAAGAAGCATGTGATTAGACAAAGACACATTTTGTTTTCTTAGTTTTTCTTATTCACTTGTATCTTGGTAATATATAAACCAAGAGTAGCTAGTAGTAAATGAAAGAGTTAACTAGAGAAATAGAAAAAGTTGTATCTGTGGAGAATTTCTCTGTTATTTGTAATTCTACTTGAAAGCAGCTGTGTGCAAACCTTGCATCACAGAGTTCTCAATTTTATATATATCTCTCGTGGAAAAGTTCAATCCACCAGAAAGTTTTTAAATACCTATGTTTAATTACTTTGTGTTTGATTACATTAATATTTTCATTTCGTACTTTTGCTTAATCAAATACTGTCATATATATTTGAGATAGAATCAATCTTGAAATAAAAAAACCAGAATTACATTCAAACCCCCTTCTGTAATTCTTTGTTAGATTGTTTGGGAATAACAATTAGAATTAGAGCAAGCTCTTGAAGTACAAAGAGTTTAAAGATCACAACAACTAACAAGATGAGCAGAAAAGAAGTTGGAATAAAAATTTCATTTCTGGACAAAGACAACTATCACCACTGAAAGGTGAAAATGCACCTGCATCTCCTCTCTCAAGATGAAGCATATGTGGATTGTATTGAGAAAGGCCCCCATGTCCCTATGAGAGCTTCTATAGGAAATGAGCAGTCTATCCCTAAGCCTAGAGCAGAATGGTCTGATCCATATATTGAGCAAGTTCATAAGGACAAGAAGGCCATGAACATTTTGTTTAATGGTGTTGATGGTGACATGTTTGACAACATTATCAATTACAAAACTGCTAAGAATGTCCGGGATACAATTTAAGTTATATGTGATGGAACCGAGCAAGTAAGGGAAAATAAGATGCAACTCTTTATTCAGCAGTATGAGCACTTTCATTATGAAGGCAGTAAAACATTAACTGACATTTTCAGTAGATTTCAAAAACTGCTAAATACTCTAAAGATGCATGGAAGAATCTACCAGACAAAGGATTCCAACCTCAAATTCCTTAGATCTCTACCAAAGAAATGGAAGCCTATGACAGTCTCTCTTAGAAATTCCCAAGATTATAAGGAATTCACTTTGGAGAGACTGAATGGCATTCTAAAGACCTATGAGCTTGAGAGAAAACATGATGAGCAGCTGGAAAAAGGAAGAAAGAAGGGAGGATCCATTGCATTGGTTTCTAAGCAAGAGAGAGAGAAAAAGATGAAGGTAGAAGCCGTGGAACCTGCACCAAACCCCAGAGTTTGTGAAGGCAAAGGAAAAGGGCTAGTAGCTGAACATGAAGACCATATTAGTCAAGATGATATAGATGACAAAGATGAACATCTGGCTTTTCTATCCAGAAGGTTTGCCAAGATCAAATTCAAGAAGAATTTTGGAGCATCCAAGCCAAACAGAAACATGGTTGACAAGTCAAAATTCAAATGTTTCAACTGTGGCTTGAGTGGTCATTTTTCAAGTTAATACAAAAAGCCTAATTCTAATAGAAAGAAGTTTGAGCCTGTGGATTACAAGAAGAAATACTTTGAATTGCTTAAACAGAAGGAAAAGGCTTTTCTACACAACTTCTGAAGTTTCACCAATCTTCATTCAAACCACAATCATTCATGGAAACACATTTGGCACTAACAATTACTTAGCTCTGCTTACACATCAGCAGCTACCATCATCTTTTCATGATATTCAGGATTTTCTCCTTCTATGTCCAATTGGATATGCTCTCACAAATCCTGTTAAGGTGTCATACAGGGCTGTCATGCAGGTCTGGAACAAAGCAGTGGTAAATTTAACACATACTGGCTTTCTTTTGAGTATAAGAACCAAAGATATGAAGTTGATGCTGACATTCTGCTTCAAGCCTTGAGATTGCCTGCTCTTGATGGTGCTCCCGATACTCACACCAATGAGCAGCTGTTTGATATGTTAAGGACTTTAGGCTATGAAGGAGAAATCACAACCATTGGAAAATTGGTCAGAACCAAACTGAAAAGAGAGTGGAACTTTTTCTTTGACTGCATCAATAGATGTTTCTTGAATAAGACAACAAACTTTGATGCTCTTCCATCCACTTCCCTGAGAATTAGGTACTCTCTTCTTAACTCTGGTAATTTTGATTATGGTAATACTATATTACAATTCATAATTTCTATGATAGCAGATGCTTTAGGAGTAATAGGGTATACTAGATTTTTACAACTGATTTTCACTTATCTATGCCCTAATGATATTTTTGATGATGATGAATTACTCCCTGTTTTTCAAATTTCTGAAAAAGAAATCACTGATCATATCAAAAGGGATGAAAAGAATAAATTTACAGGACTACCCTTTCTTCCTAGAGAGGTCAGGAAATTTTTGTTGAGAAATAGACCTACTCATACACAAGTGTCTACAAATCCTGATGTTGGCACCTCTGTTACAATTCCTGATGTTAAGACTCAAGAAATCATCCATCTTGTTTCTAACCCAAGCATTTCTTCTTCCAAACAGCAAACACAACCAGCCTCTAAATTAGCCTCCTCTGCTATCTCTCAAAAGACATCAGTTGTAACAAAGAAAAGGCTGTTTAAGAAATCTGCCACATCTGGACAGATAGCTAAAAAAGTTTCACTGTGTGAGAGTGAGAAGAAAGAAGACTACTTTCCAATCAGGAAAATAAGACTGATCATTCATGAAGATTATGAATCAGATGATCAGATGTCAATAGGGTCCCTGTCAAAAATCAAGAAGTCCATTGATCAAAATTTTGATGACTTGATTGACACTAATGGGATCAAGGAGCCAACGACTGATGCTAGTGCTCTACTTGACAAGCTTCCAATAATTGAAGCAACTTCTGAACACAAGAAAACTCTAAAGAGTCAGTTGAAAAGAAGAAGTGAAGAAGTAGTTGGATATATTAGAAAGAAGAAGAAGACTCAGCCTCTTGACAAGGATGTTAGTACACAAGAACCTAGGTCTCAAAGGGATTTAGCAACTGCAACACATCCAGTCACACAAGAACCATCTTCTCAAAGGGAAGATGCAGACACTGAGGCTGCACAAATCATTATTAATATTTCTCAGGGTGATCTTCTTGCAGACTTTGTCCAACTACTTCAGGAAAAGCAAACTCATCAGGAGATATTGTCAAGAGTAGATGCAATCATTGATGATCCTATTTTTGAGAAGAGCACACAAGAACCTTCACCAAGCATTGCTGAAGCAGCTCACATGTCTCAGACTCCACAAGAACCATCAGTTCAAAGTACTGATGTTGGTCTTTCACCTTCTCCTGACAGATCAAATCCTGATGATACAACAGTTTCTACTGATAATCATCCTTTAACTGCACTAGCTACAATTGATGATCCATTACTAGATGTTAGTTTGAAAATACATCCTGATGTGCTGTTTGTTTCTCCACTTTCATCACTTCCACTTGAGGAATCACCTTCAGGTATTGTTAACTTCTCATATATTCTCATTATTGTATGATTATAAATAGTCTCTTATTTGAGGTTACCTCTATTTATATGACAAGCATACAACTCCACTTAGCCATCTCTTATTTCTTTGCTATATGTGTGATTGAGCCTTTCTGTGAGACTGTGTGAAAATAAAAAAAAATAAAAATACTTTGAGTGGCAGTCTCCTGTACTGGCAAAAGGAGAGGTAGTTTTGAGACAGGAATCTTATAAGTTTTTCTTTACTTATAAAGTTTCTTCTGTGAGAATAATATTACTCTTAAAAGTAATATCTTGTGTGAGAAATGATGAGATCACTTGAAAAGAACAGAGAGATTTAGGTGTTACTATGTTTCTGTTTCAGGATCACATCAACCACAGGCATCTCTTGCAAAGAATCTGGATAAAGGCAAGGCAATTCTGCCTGATTCTGCACACTCTTCTGATGGCTTATCTGACTCTGACAATGATAGTGATCACGATGATCCTAATACTGCTCCGCTTAAGTCTGCAATTGATGCATCTAAGAAGTCCAATGTTGGTTCTTCTTTGCACTTCACTGAAAATCCTTCTTATTACAATCCTGATGCTGAGTATTTCAGACAGGCATAATGGAATTATAAATGGAGACTTGCAAATACTTCTATCTCATCTGTTGTTGGTCTGCAACACATTCATCATGCTTATGATGAAATTTAAACTCCTGATCTGAAGTTGCATCTTAAGGCCATAACTATTTCTGTTAAAGGAATTCACTCTGAACTTGATGAAATGAAGAAGTCTCATGCTGAAGTCAAAGAGAAAATTGATGGATTTTTGCTTCACACACCTAACTCAGCTGAAATTAAAAGTGTGAAAAATACTGTCAAAGATGTTGTTAAATCTCAAGACAGCATGGCCTCTAGACTTTCCTCCTTGGAAGACAAGGTTTCTTCTATAAGTGACAAACTGGATGTTCTATTTTCTCTTCTTTCAAATACTGATGCCAAAAAGGAGGAGAAGATAGTTGCTACAAAATGTACACCAGATTCTATTCAGACAAAGGATAAAGATATTGATGATAATGGTGATAAGAATAATCCAGTTACAGATGTTCAAATTTGTTCTACTGCTTAACAACTTCAACATTCTAAGAAGAATGATTCTTCAGGACAAAGGAAGTCTACTGGTGCTTATAAAGCCAAGCACAAGACTACTGCTGGTGCTCATGAGGATAATGATATTATAATCTCAAATTTAGAAGAAGCTAAAGGAATGTTCTTTCCTTACAGACATAAGGAAACAGATGAATAGATTGTCTTGTACTACAAAGACAAAAAGTTTGAGCAAAAGAATGCTAGGAGTGCTCTTGGGTATATAACTGAAGAATTTCCTGATCTAACACCTGAAGAAGCAGTTATGCAATAAAAGCAGTTATGCAACAAAAGGAGTATTTGTCTCAAATTGAAGCTGAAGCTAAGACTTATAAAGGAAGAGGAAGAAGAGGTGGTAGGTCTGCAAGAGGAAGAGGAAGAGGAAGAGGAAGAGGTGGAAGACTTCTGAATCAAGGTGAAAGGATATCTTCGATATATTATTTATTTTGGTATTTGTACGATTAAACATAAAATTAAAGAACACGTAGATCCTCTCCATTAGGACATGAATTTAATTGATCCAATTCAAAGTCAAACTAGCACAATCATGTCTTTGAAACAGATAAAAGAGATATTCCATTCTTGCAAAATATCAAAACTATATCTTTATGGAATATATCTCTAAGGCAATATGATCGAAGAAGAAACATCAAGATATGATATTTCTTAGATCTGTGTTGCAACAGGAATATGGCAACAAGCTCGAATAAAGAATATATCAGAGATATTCATTAGAAGTCTCGTGCTATATCAAAAATATTTAACTCTTCGCTCCAAAATATATATCTACATATAATCAAAAGAATTTTTATTCAAATATTATTAATATTCATGATTGGAATATTAATATCCAGTTATGCAACTCATTTCTGTATACTCACAGTAATTTTCACCCGTTTCGTAAAATCAGCATTGCTCGGAGAAAATTATTCAAAAAAATACTCAAACACATTTCCTATCACCCAAATATAACTCATATATTGGGAAATATATTTTAAGTATTTATAAAAGTCAAAACTTTGGTCAAAAGATCCATCTCCTTTATTTCAAGACCAATGGTATTTTTACTCGGAAGAAAGGCTGACAGAACAGTTCCAATTTTAGATAAAATACTTCCACATGCTAGAACGACTTGAAATTTGGTATGGATCATTTAAATGATATTTTCTAAGTATGGTAAAAATTGTGTAGCTTTCAGAGAATTTTTGTCCGGGCACAAAAATTGAGGCAGTTGGTCCCGCAGTTGACCAAGTTTGACCTAGCTACCATTGACTAAAGTTGACCAAAACTTGCAGGACATCATTTTATATTATTTAGGTAATTATCATATTTTTAATGATATTTATTTAAGTGTTTTTGGGGTGGTCATAATTAATGGTGCTTAATCCTTAATTAAAGTAATTAAGGAATGATTAAAAGAAAAGAAAAATATATATTTAATATATATATATCAGCTGAGATTTGAATGAGTACTAGCTTGTGCTTCCTTCCCACTTTCAAAGAAACACAACCTACTTGCCATGTCATCAATCAATGTGATACACTCCATCCACCATCCATTCCTTCTCAAATCTTCACCATTCATTCCACCCAACTTCTCCTATAAATAAACCCCCACCCCAACCCATTTTCAACAAGCTAAAGAGCCACAAAGTTGCTGGGATTTTTACAGTGAACTTTTTCGACCGTTTTTCAAAAGTGGTTAGTCTTAGCTTCTTATTTGAGTTCTTTGTATTTAAGCTTTGTACTTAACTTCTCTACTTCATCTTAAGCTCTAATACAAGCTCTCTTATAAAGGAATTTCTCGGGGAGAACTTAGATTCGAACTCGGAATTCGAATAAGTACTTGATCTTCGTAAAAAAAATCATTCCAACGAGAAGATCTAAAAAGAAAAGTACTTTATCTCCAAGGGGGAGATTATATTTGACACAAATACGAGTTAGCCAATTATTTCTTGCACTTTAATTGGATCTTGGCTAACATTCATTCGTGCTCATAAAATAATTATGAAGTAAAAGTGTAATCCCTTCTATCATCTTTAGTGTTCCGGGGGATTATTACTTGTCTCATATAAACACTTCATAATTTGTCAAATCTTAAAACGGATCGTACGAATTAGAAAATTACTTAACGCTCTTTAATTGGATCTTGTCTAACTAATAACGTACATATAAAATATTACGAAGTAAAAGTGTAATCCCTTCTAACATCTTTAGTGTTCCGGGGGATTATAGCTTGTTCCATATAAACTACTTCATAATCATCCGTTAAAATTAAGGACAAATCAAATCAACGAGTTAGCCAATTAATTTACGCTATTTAATTGGATCTTGGCTAACACATATCGTGTATATAAACAATTACAAGTCATTTCGTATAAGCCCCTTCTAACATCTTTCAGTGTTCCGTGGGGTTATACTATGATATCTATAAAATACTCGTAATTATTCGTCCAAACTTCGAAAGCACAATCTTAAGCCAATTACTTGCACCTATTTAATTGGATCTTGGCTAAGACTCATAAATCTTATAAACGTACTTGAAGTTAAAAGAGTATACTTTGACCTTATAATCGTCAATATACAAGTATACCTTAAAACCTTAAGTTGATATACTTAAAGGTAAAATTAAAGTATTCTTCGATTCATAAATACTTAATCGAAAGAAGAAGAATACTCAAGAAGTCATAAGCCATAAGTGCTTAATATAAAAAGGGACTTCTCATATTACTCCACAACTTTATTAAATCTATAAAGGAGTAATTATAAATATACTTGACCATCTTGTATTATTCTAAGTCAAGTATAACTAATTAATTTTAATATTCTTTTTTGGATATTATACTACTTGTGGGCTAGTACAGTAACATACTAGTTCAAAACAAATATTTTCCTACTTGTTTTGTTTCGTGGATTGTCTTATTAGTTTTGTAGTGAGGTGAAGTGACGTGATGTGATTCTCATTCTAAGACCCAAGTCCTAGACGTATTAACGGGGAGTTAGTAGTCTTCGCACTGTGAAGAAGAGGAAAGACCTAACACCGGATCACTAAGATCCAAGACCGGCAAAAGCTAAGGAAGCCAAGTCTATACAAAGGATCTACAACAACTTTGAAGAAATAGCGGGGAGTTATTGTAATAACCCCAATTTTTGGAAATTTTTGAAACCCTTATGAATAGTGATTTTGCAGATTATGCTGAATGAGAAAACTTTTCATGCCACACTATGTAGGGGTTCTGTTATGGATATTCTGAGATTTTATTAGTACTCTATATGGTATATAAGTGTATGTAAAGATCGTCAGAATCCAATTCCGAACACTTTGATTTTTCCCGGAAATCCACTAGATACGGAAAGAATTGAGTATAAGGTAACAGGATAAAAAGGATTTAAATTCAAGGATTATAAGAGAGGATCATAAAAGGATTATAATGTATTGAGAAAGGTTAAGGAAACCCAAGTAATAAGATCCCGGGTATGATCCCTCAAACGATAAACGAAAACGAAAGTTAAGCGAACCGTATAACAGATCAGCGGTCATTAGGCAAACAATTAGGAAGTTAATCAAAGAGGTTAGGGATGAAGAGGTCATCCAACCAATAAGAAGAGGGCAAGTAAGGGATGATGACATCACAAAGTGACATAAACATGACATAGGAGGGAAGGAGGTGTGGATGAATGATAACCACACAAAGTTCAAGGTTATTAAGGTAATTAACCAAAATCTAAACAAAAACAACCAACCAAAAACAAATCAAAGCAAAAACACAAAATCATCTCTTTCTTCCAAGCTTGTTCTCGGCTTTTCCCCATTTTCAAGAAGAAGAATTTCAAAATTCAAGTTCCAAGCTTCCTTAATTGGTAAGATAATTATCTAGTACTCCTTATGCATAGATATAGCTATTCCATGAGTTTAAGCTTCAAATTCCTTCACAATCTCTTCCAATAATTCAAGGAAGAAGATGGTGAATAGTAACTTTCAAAGAAATAACTTTAGTTTCTTGAATTTTATGAAAGTTTAAGGTTATACAAGCAAGGATCAAGGTTCTTTAGGCATTCAAAGCTCTTGTGTTGTGTTAAGAAGCTTCAAGAAGGTATAAACTCCAAACCCTAGCTTTATTTTTGAGTATTCAGGAATGGTTATGAGTAACATAGTATATGTGAAGTATGAAGCTTGGTTGTTTAGAGTTTGGGTTGGAGTGGTAGTGGTATGAATGTTGAATCTTGTTGATTTGTTAAAGGAATTAAGTATAGTTTAAGTTCATCATGAGAATAACATAAATTGGAAGAACTTGAGGTGTTGGGACTGTTGTAGTGTGTTTTGGATGGATGTTGGTTGTATGAATGAATTGGGATTGATTGGTGATTGATTTGGATTGGGTTAAATTTGGGAAATCGCGTAAACATAGTCGTCGTAATGTCCGATTTACTTTAGACTGCTTTTGTTCATAACATTAGGACCCGAGAACTCCCTGCTAGGTTTTGACCATTGCCATGTTTAGATATTTCATGTTACGAGCTTCGTTTTGATATGTGGTTCGCTTGATTCCGATGTACGGTTTAGGAGAAACGGCCGTTTTAAGTAACGACGTTTCGCGAACGAATCCTTACCCCTCTCCTTACTTTGAAACATATGTTAAAGACCAAAAAGGGCTAATTGGAGTATGAAACATTTATGTAGAGTGTGTTAGGCAGTTGGTAAGACACTCGCGAAAGAATCGCCTTAAAACTCGTAATGGTTAAATTATTAAAAATGGTGGAGCCGAGGGTACTCGAGTGACTTAAGAGAATCAGTAAGCGCAAAGCGAACGTTAGAGTCTAATTTGGTTAAAGTATAGATTTACAAGTGACTTTGGTTTAATTCCAACTCACATGTTGTTTATAGGTTACCAGACTCGTCCCGAGCCATTTGTAACCCCCAGTCGCTCAGGCAAGTTTTCTACCCGTATAACTGTTGTTGTGATGTATATGTGTATATGCATGATCTTGCGATAAATGCATATTTGTTATTAGCAAATTCTTGCGATATATTGTAGCATGTAATATGGTATATATGCATGCCTGTTTTATATTCTTGATTTATATATCTGTTGGTTCAATGCTTATAGTTGCATAATACTTATGCTAGAGATAAGCAGTATTTGAGTTTATCCTTAGTATAGGGGATCAAAAGGTGAACATATTTCTAAACCGGGAGTCGATGTTCCCGAGTATGTATATATATATATATATATATGAATAGTTTTTAAAAACTATTAATCGAATAAGGTTTATTCGATAACTTTATATTATTTAATGAATATTACTTGAATATTCATCTAAGGACTTATGACTCCTTTTATTTTATTATTTGAATATTACTTGAATATTCATCCGAGGACTTATGACTCCTTTTATTTTATTATTTGAATATTACTTGAATATTCATCCGAGGACTTATGACTCCTTTTATTTTATTATTTGAATATTCATCCGAGGACTTATGACTCTGTTTATTACATTGAATGATTATTAATTGGATATTCATTGAGGATGTATGACTCCGTTATTTTATTTAATGAATATTATTTATAATATTCATTCGAGGTATTATGACTCCGCTTATTATTTAATAATATTCTTTATTTTATTAAAGAATAATGTTTCGATAATCAAACTTATTTTCGATTATTCAAATAAAGATAGTACTTTCGTATAAGTATATCTTTGGTTATTTAATACTCATTTCAAGTATAAGTTTTAAAATTTCTACCTCAATTATTTGTATAAAGATTATCCTTTATGGGGATATTATTTAAATAATAATATTCAGATATTTTCTAATATATTGGGACTGATTTATTTTATTAAATCAGCATTACTCCAAACATTCTTAAAAATGTTTTCGAGTCTTCAAAATGAATTTAAAAGGTAGAGCGGATCCCCAAAACTTGTTTTCAAATTCAAGATCTTCCATTTTAAGGGGACTTGAATACTCGCTCAAAAATCTAAGGGATCCGGCTCTGTGGTGTATTTTATATTCGCAACAAGGTTGCTGTTTTGATGAATGAATTGATTACTTGCCCAATGTTCGGGAAGTAAGCCCATCTAATTGAGTCGGCATAAGCGACAGGCCGGGGTACGGTCTATCAAAGTGTAAGTGGCTGGGTGGCAGTCCATCAACGCGTAAGAGGCCGGGTGGCGGTCCAGCATAAGGTACTAATACGACCAGGGTGATGACCGGTGGGGGATTCATCCATCTACTAGTAGAAAAGGTTACTTATTGGTATCTTTGCCTGATCAGCAAGATATCGGGTTTATGCCAAAATTTCTTTTCTTTCCAAATTCATTGGATATTGCAACTCTGTTCATACTTTACATGACAGAGGTTTTCAGGAAATGTATGAGAGATATATATAGGTGTATATATATATCGGGACTTAATGAAGTATCTCGTAACTTCATTTCATTCAATAATATTTCAAAAATTGAATTTATTCAAGTATTATCTTGTAGTCTCATCTATGTGATGAACTTTTGAAACTAATTATAACTTGAACGGTGGTAGTTCAAGTAGTATTTGGAAAAGATATAAGTATATTGGAGTATCTTGTAACTTCATCTTTTAAACTTATATCTAGTAAATGATTATCCTATGTATGTCAAAGATTTTCAGAAAAACGTTGAGACAAGGTTAGATATATGAGATCACCTTGCAATGATATTTTTTTTACAGTTATAAACTGGAACTCTGTGTATATTATACATGTCAGAGGATTTCAAAGATTGTGAAAAGTATATATGTATATATACTGAATATTTTGCGACTTCATCGCATTAAGATATCAAACTTGGTTCATTTCTTTTGACCAAGACTTTCATGAGTACTATGAGAAGGCTCATATATTGTTAATCATTATACATATTATTTTGGTGGGCTTGCTGCTCACCCTTGCTTTCTTCTTTCATCACACAACAACAGATAGAAAAGATGAACAAGACCAAGCTCCCGATTCGCAAGCGATTAGGAAATGTTCCGCAGTTTCCTATAGGCGTTGATGTCGCTGTAGCTGAGGTAGGAACTACCAATAGGCTAGGCTTTCAACTTTTGATGTACCAGACTTATATATCTTTATCAATTGTAATAGTGGCAAAGAAATGTAAATTTATTCAGAAACCCTTTTAAGGTGTATTGGCATATAATTGTGGAATAAAATGACTTGTGATTATTTTTTTGATATTCATCTCTGAGACTATAACTTCTGGTATGTGTGTTTATTGTGGGGTCACAGTACAGATTAGTTGATTATTTATTAAGATTGGGTGTTATTAAGGGAAATGGAACTCGTGACAACCCGGATCCCCGACCCCGGATTTGGGGGTGTTACAGTTATTGTCTAAGATAAGTTGTGTAGGTATTACATTTATTTTGAGGTGGTGACCCTTGTGTTACGCACCAAGACAAATAATTATAAAGGGTGTAAAGGCTTCACCGCCTACTAAAGAAGTGAGTTTATTATAAGGGAAAATCCCGAGTCCGGGAGAGGAGCTCGGGGACTGGAGTAGGAGTGAGCGAATCTATTAAAGGTTGCGCCATCGCGAACCAGGATAAAATCACCGTGTGGTATTATCTTTCCTTGCACTTTATTTTCCGCACATATAAACTGTATAACCACTCGGTAAAGTACTAAAAAGGGATAAAATAGTTTTAAAACGCCACAACAATTTTTAAATTGGTAATTAAGCTATTCAACCCCCCTTCTAGCTTAAAATAGCCCTCTTACGGGACCTTGCAATTGGTATCAGAGCAGTGTTTTTTAACGTGTTTGTTAAGTGATTTGCAGATTTACAGGCACAACAAAAAGTGATCCGGAATGGCGTATATTAATCCCGTTGGATGTGGTGAAGGTCTATCTAGCTCACGACCTCCTCTATTTGACGGCACCAACTTTGCAACATGGAAAACGAGGTTTCGCATTTATGGTTTGGATGGCTATCGAAGACGGTGTTCGCATTCCTACCAAAACTATCGATGACACCATCGTCGAAAAGAAGGTTAGTGAATACAACTTATAGGAAGAATCCATAATGAATATAGCCGCAAAGGCGGAAATGGTTCTCACAAGTGCACTTGCAGAAAAAGAATATAAAAGAGTAAATAATTGCAAGTCGGCACAAGAAATGTGGAACAAATTAGTGGTGACCTATGAAGGAACCACTGATATAAAAGATTCTCGGATGGATACATTGATCCAAGAATATGAGAACTTTAAACTCCAAGAAGGAGAAAATATCATCGATATGGAAACAAGATTTACTCGTATAGTTGATGAGTTATCTCAACTTGGAAATAATTATACTCAAAATGAAAAGAATAGAAGAGTGCTCAAATCTCTACCTCCTAGTTGGAAGGATAAAGTCACTACTATAAAGGAGATGCACAACTTAAATGAGTATAAGATTGATAACTGTTAGGTCACACACACACTGTAGAGGGGGTGAATATAGTGTATAGTACAATCAAATCGAACTTTAATAACTCAAGTAACAGAAAACAAACTTTATTGAAACAATAAACTCTGTTACAGTATGGAACTGTTACCTCTCAGTGATGAACAAATATCACGAGAGCTGCTAGGGTTACAATAAATAATCTTCTCGAATATGATAACACTTATAGTGTAAACCCTATGTCTGTGTTTATATACTACTCAGTTACAAGATAATCACTAATTGATATGGAATATAATTCTGCTTCCTAAAATATATCAATCAGATATCTTTTCTTCCAAGTATTCTATTCTTCATAGAATTCCTTCTTCATGCATATCTCTTCTTATGTTTGTCTCGATCTTCTTTCCTTTAATCAACTGCTGTCCTTATCTGAACGTCCTTCAGTACTTAAGTTCTGATATCCATCTTCTGATGATTATCTCCTGATAATATAAGTACTGATATCCTTAAGTCCTGACTTCCAGTACGTACTGATTTATCCTATTTAAGTAAGATCTGAAAACTAAACATAAATCATATTAGCCATGACATTATCAAATATATCTAACAATCTCCCCCAACTTGTAAATTAGCATAATATACAAGTTTAACAGATATTTGATGATGTCAAAAACATTAAGTACAAATGCATGAGAATTAGACTAGATAACTACAACTTATAGTCCTTAAAGCTTTACCAGTCTTTAACTTCTGATAACAACTTCAGTCCGTATTCATATCAGAATTTAAGTAGTTGTAGATCTTGACTTGGCTTCATCTTCTGATCTCTCTGATGTCAGGAGTTGTTCTGAGATAGTTCTTCAACAAACATCTCTCAGCATATCTGAGTTCATCAATCATCCTCCTTTTAGCATCTTTAAATTCTGCAGTATCTTCACCAATTTGAAAGATTGCAGTCCTGAGATCATTAATTCTAGCTTTTCTTATATCCTGATCCAGTCTGATCAAATATGCCTTATCAGACTCAAGATTGAATTCCACAGCCCTGTAACCCAGAAAGGTAGTTATAATCTTGGCAGTGTTGGGCTTCATTTCAACTATATCACCCTTGTGATCTCTGTACTTTGGAAGATATGTGCTGTCAGACTTAACATAATAAAGCCTTTTCTGTCTCTGAATCTGATTCTTCAAATAGTTTGCAACACATTCTGTTATTTTGTCATTCACTTGAAGTAAGAATAATACATGCTCCTGTTCTTCAAAATACTTCAATGGAATGGCATTTTCCCTTATATGATAAACCCTACCATCTATCATGAAGTACAACAAGATGTGTTCTTTCAAGTAGGTATGGTAAACCATTTGTACAGATTCCAGTTGATTCAATCTCTCAGGAGTTGCTCCAATACCTGGTTCACTCAAGGAAGTTGGATCATTGGTAGTGTTTTGTATTCTTCTTTCATCAGCACTTCCCAATCCAGTTTTATCTCTTGCTTCCTTTCCAGTAACCACTCTTGCTTCAAAACCACTTGCAGCGGTCTTCAAAGGTTGAGTCTGTTTTGCTTTAGTGAATCCTGGTAGGAGTGTCTTTGATTTATCTTCTGATATCAAGTTAACTTGAGCTATGTCAGAGGTTACATGCTTCTTTGAAATATCAAAACTTATTATCTCTTGACTCTGAATAACTTGAGCCATGTCAGAGGTTGTCTTAAAAACTTTTCTTGAAGTCAGAGCAAGATCATCATCTTCATCAGTAATTTTTTCATTCACAGGAGGCACATAAACCTTGATAGGTTCACCAACTTTTTCTTTGCCCTTAGACCTTGGATCTATCTGCGGTTGTGATTTAGCCATGGTTGCTTCAGTATTTGTCCTTTCTTTTATCACAATGCCTTTGAGTTTTGGAAGTTTCTTTTTACCAGAAGCTTCAGATTTAGACTTGACTTTTTCTGATTTAAGTCTGGCTTCTTCTTCCATTAAACTCTCCAAGTCCATTCCTGGATTTTCTTGAAGAAATAACTGTCTTGACATTTCTTCATCAAGATCTAAAAGTTCATCAGAACTTATCCTTTTACCAGTAGCAGAAGTGATTCTTTTTCCAGTATCGGAACTTGTCCTGTGACTTGTGATTTCAGCTTTTCTTGATGAGAAACCTCTACCTTGACTATGACCTCTACCTATTCCAGAGTTTCCATGGTCATCTTTTTCATCATCCTTCCCCTTCAGTGTCTTATCAGTTTTGCATTTGGACTTAATTACTTTCTCCCCCTTTTTGGCATCAGCAGGTAAGAGAAGAGAGACAAGCAATTCCACTGAGGCTTGGATTTCATTAAGTTGAGATTGCTGAGAAGCTTGATTTTTCAGAATATCATCAATCTGAGCTTTTTATTTCTCTTGAGTCTTCTCAATATAAGCAACTCTGTCAAAGGTAGGTTGGAAGAATTTTTTCTTATCAATCTTCTGAATTTGTTCTTGCTTCATTAATTCTTCCTGAATCTTATGTATCTCTGCATGAGTAGTTGAATGGAGACCTTGTAGATGTTTAGTACTCAATACAGTGACTCTAAGCTGTGTTTTGAAATCATCAGTAATTAACATCTCATCAGCTTTTGTCAAGTGCTCAACAAGATTCTTTGCAGATGGAACACAGGTAACTGAGTTCCATTCCTTAGTCCACTCCTGTCCTGCAGGAGTTTCACTCCAAGGCACTGGTACTTCTCTGGTAACAAACTTCTTAACGAGTTCAGATTTAAGAATAGTTTGTTGAGGTGCATGTCCTGAAGGACCTGCTTCATCAGCATCTGCATTTGGAGCAGCATCACCAGTATCTCCAGCATTTGCAGCATCAGAACTTTCAGAATCAGCATTTTCTGATAAAACAACAGTATGAGAAGCAATTGAGGCTTCAGCATCATCCTCTAAGTGCTGATCTGGATCCAAGTTCTGATCAACAGCCATATCCTGATGCTCACCTTTATTCTGATCATCATCATCTAGATGCAGAGAAGGTGTAGTAGATAATTCTGGAGTTTGAGCAACATCAGTAACATGTGTTGTTGATGGATTAGTTGCTATTGGAGCTTTTAAGTAAAGTACCTCAGGCACAACCAGGTTCTGAATATCAATTTCAGCACTTGTGCCTGGATCAACAGGAGATACAGTCTTGTGAACAGGAGACACAGATGGTGTGTTAGCCATTTCAGTAGCTGCTTCATTAGTTGGAGTTAATGGAGAAGCAGGGGCTTGAGCAGATTCCTTTTCTTGTGAGATCAGAGATTCCTAATCTCCTTCCTTAGGTGTTGCTTCCTCATCATCTGAAACTGGCCTTTTTGCTCTCTGTTTCTTGTATCTCTTTGAAGATGGGGATTCCTTGGGAGATTCAACAGAAGTCATTCTTCTAAGCCTTTTGAGAAGCTTAGATTCCCTAATTCCAGAATCCTTGTATATGAGGGAAAAGAGAGTAAGTGTTTGAGGAAGGAATTGATGTATAGGCTGATGTGAAGTGTTCGTTTATATAGGCAAGAGAATGCCAGGAGACGCAAATAAATTTAATGATGACAGGTATAATTAATTCTACCTCGTCTCCCTAGACTTGGGAAGACGAAAAACAGTCATTGGAAGTGTAAGTCAGGGTTAAATGCGCACAAGTAACAAGTAAAAAAATACTGTGCATTACGTGTACCACTATCCCTAATGATATTGACTGTTAATATTCTACCCAAACATATTCTGATTTAAAATGAGATTGTTTTTAGATTTTATCCACAAATAAGTCAAGTAAAGGATCAGAGTTTAATATCAGAACTTAGACTTATATCAGAACTTAACAGTCATCAGAAAATAATTTCTTAACTCGAAAAAATGAATGCCTATCTTTGTAATTCCTCACACAAATTCTGATATAGATTCTACAGAACTAAATCATCAGAACGTTCAATCAGAACTTGTCCTCAGAATATATGGAATTTGATACATAAACTGTTCATCTAAAATAACATAGATCACCACAGTAATTTTCATCATTTATATGGAGTGTTTAGTGTGTGCATTAAGCTAAATATTAGACAAAGAGTAAAGTCTGATTCACTTCAGTACATCTTAAAAATAAGGCATAACTAAAACTTTACTAAAAACCTGTCATTATTCTGAGGCCCACTTGTGAATGAGTTCATACTTGAGTCCACCTCACTTGTTTTGTGCTAATTTTGTGCATCTTTTTAAATTCCATTGTACAGTGGCTTCTCAGTGTAAGTGAGTCACGACTGCTTATCAGAATTTATGCCATTATCAGAGTATTTCTCCGGTAATCATAGAGTGTGAAAAGTCACCAAGAAAATATTTTACTTTTCTGATGCATATTTACTTAATACCAGCAATGCACTTGGGTCGTCCCTTCCACATTTTTACTCTCGATCTCAAAGGAGTACCTGATCTTAATCATTGATTCCTTTTCTTTTTCTTTTGATAAGTGAGGTTTATCAGCACTTATTATATTCAACAGATTTACTAGCATCAGAATCTAACAGATGAGAAGCATTATTATAGTTTGTGACTTAGTAATAAGATAGACAAAGTAAACTCAACTATGCTCAATATCAGAATTTGCTTATGTTAATAGATTTCCACATAAATAATTACTTCTAACCTGGGATCTTTAGTATATTGAAGATTACTTGGTCAGCATCTAGCACATGTATCCTCATAGGATTGAATAGTTACACAAACAGACATATCATTATCAGAGTTTAGAGAGTCACATCAAACAACAGTCAGTACTTAAGCAATTTTCATTTAAGCACAGAATACACAAGGAGAGTAATTTCTGTAAATACTGATCATAAAGTCTGATGCATCAGAACAAAACTAAGCAGATTTAGAGAAAGAACCTGAAACCATTTCAAGTTCATTTACCAATCTTGTAAAAGTAGCTTCACGCAGTGTTTTTGTGAAGATATCTGCTAGTTGTTGATCTATTGGAATAAAGTGCAATTCCACTGTACCTTCATCCACATGTTCCCTTATGAAGTGGTACCTAATGCTGATGTGCTTTGTCATTGAGTGTTGAACTGGATTACCTGTCATAGCAATAGCACTTTGATTATCACAGTAAATAGGGATTTTGAAATATGTTAACTCATAATCCAGTAACTGATTCTTCATCCAAAGAATCTGTGCACAACAGCTTCCTGCAGCAATGTACTCTGTTTCTGTAGTTGATGTGGAAATTGACTTTTGTTTCTTGCTAAACCAAGAAACCAATCTGCCTTCAAGTAATTGGCAGCTTCCACTTGTGCTTTTCATGTCAATTTTGCAACCTGCAAAATCTGCATCTGAGTAACCTATTAGTTTAAAATCTGATTCTCTGGGATACCACAATCCCAGATCACCTGTTCCTTTAAGATACTTGAATATTCTTTTCACAGCTGTTAAGTGAGGTTCTCATAGATCTGCTTGAAATCTTGCACAAAGACAGGTAGCATACATGATATCAGGTCTACTAGCAGTTAGATAGAGTAGAGAGCCAATCATACCTTTGTAATCAGTAATATCTACTAATTTACCAGTATCCTTGTCCAGTTTTATTACAGTGGCCATGGGAGTGGATGCACTTGAACAATCTTGCATTCCAAATTTCTTCAGCAAGTTTCTGGTGTACTTAGTTTGACAAATAAAAGTGCCTTCTTCATTCTGCTTGACTTGAAGGCCCATAAAATAGCTAAGTTCCCCCATCATACTCATCTGATACCTTGACTGCATCAGTTTGGCAAACTTCTTGCAAAGTCTGTCATTTGTAGAGCCAAAAATGATATCATCAACATATATCAGGACCAGAAGTAAGTCATTTCCATGGTTGAGGTAGAATAGTGTTTTGTCTATAGTTCCTCTGTTAAATCCACTTTCCATAAGAAACTGAGCTAAAGTCTCATACCATGCTCTAGGAACTTGCTTAAGTCCATAAAGTGCTTTATCAAGCCTGTAGACATAATCTGGATATTTGGAATCTACAAAGCCTGGAGGTTGTTCAACATATACTTCTTCCTCTAATTCTCCATTGAGAAAAGCACTTTTCACATCCATTTGAAAGACAATAAACTTTTTGTGAGCAGCATAAGCCAAAAATATCCTTATGGCTTCTAATCTAGCAACTGGTGCAAATGTTTCATCATAATCAATTCCCTCTTGTTGAGAATATCCTTTTGCAACCAGCCTTGCCTTATTCCTTGTAATTATGCCATCACTATCAGTTTTGTTTCTGAATACCCATTTTGTACCAATAACAGATCTGTTCTTTGGTCTTGGTACTAGGGTCCAGACTTTATTTCTTTCAAATTCATTTAACTTTTCCTGCATTGCTTGCACCCAATCGGCATCTTGAAGAGCTTCTTCCACTTTCTTTGGCTCAGTCTGAGAAAGAAAAGAATTGTAAAGACATTCATTTGAAGTACCTATTCTAGTTCTGACACCTGCATCAGGATTTCCAATTATCAAATCAGGTGTATGTGATTTAGTGCACTTCCTTGCAGATGGAAGGTTTTCTCTAGAACTGGATGCTCCCCCATGATCCATGCTGTCTTCATTTTTATTTTCTGATCCTCCACCTGAAACTATGCTCTCTGAGTTGGATTCTTCAGAATTTAGATTTTCAGACCTATCAGAACTTGGCTTATCAGAACTTGACGAATCAGAACTTGAAGAGCCAGATGTATGTTCTGATGCTTCTTGAGATGTGGTAAGATCTTGAGTATGCTCCCCCTGCATAGGTGCATCTTCCTTTGGCGTAGTCACCACAGTTTCAATAACATCAGAGTTTAATCCATCAGAGTTTGCAGTATCAGGACTTAGATTGTCAGGATTATCAGTATTAGAATTTGAGTCTTCATTTTCAAATCTCAGCTGATCATGATCAATAAAATCTTCAAGTCCAGTAATCTTCTTGTCATCAAAAGAGACATTGATAGATTCCATGACCACTCTTGTTCTCAAGTTATAGACTCTGAAGGCTTTTATGGAAAGTGGATATCCAACAAAAATTCCTTCATCAGCTTTTAAATCAAATTTAGATAGCTGTTTAGGATGAGTCTTAAGAACAAAACACTTGCATCCAAATACATGAAAATACTTCAGATTTGGCTTCTTTTTCTTCACCATCTCATATGATGTCTTTCCTTGCTTGTTGATAAGAGTTGCATTCTGAGTAAAACAAGCAGTCTGCACAACTTCCGCCCAGAAATAGGTTGGAAGCTTTGCTTCTTCAAGCATTGTACGTGCAGCTTCAATGAGAGTTCTATTCTTCCTTTCAACAACTCCATTTTGCTGTGGAGTTCCAGGAGCAGAAAATTCTTGCTTGATTCCATGGTTTTTGTAAAACTCTTCCATTATCAAATTCTTGAACTCAGTACCATTATCACTCCTTATTATCTTTACTGAGTCTTTGAACAATTTTTCCAGTTGCCTAACATGATCAATCAAGATAGATGCAGTTTCACTTTTTGTGTGCAAGAAATACACCCATGTGTATCTGGTGAACTCATCCACTATGACCAAAGCATATTTCTTCTTTGCAATAGACATGACATTTACTGGACCAAATAGATCAACATGTAGTAGGTGATAAGGCTCAAGAATTGATGATTCAGTCTTGCTCTTGAATGAGGATTTTCTCTATTTAGCCTTCTGACAAGAATCACAAAGGCCATCAGGAGCAAATACTGACTTTGGCAGTCCTCTCACAAGATCTTTCTTGACTACTTCATTTATATTGTTGAAATTTAAATGAGAGAGTTTCTTGTGCCAATTCCAGCTTTCTTCAATTGATGCTCTACTCATCAGACAGATTGCAGAACCATCAGTACTTGTTGAAAGCTTAGCTTCATAAATGTTACCACGCCTGAATCCTTTCAGAACAACTTTGCCTGTAGATTTACTTACAACTTCACAGTGTTCTTCATAGAAATCAACACGATAACCTCTGTCACAGATTTGACTTATACTTAGCAGATTGTGTTTAAGTCCTGAGACCAGAGCTACTTCCTTAATGATGACATTCCCAAGATTGATATTGCCATATCCCAATGTTTTTCCAATGTTTCCATCTCCATAAGAAACACTTGGGCCAGCTTTCTCCACAAAGTCTGATATCGGGGCTTTATTTCAAGTCATATGTCCTAAACATCCACTGTCCAGAACTAGGATGTTTTTCCTGTTGCCCTGCAGTCACAAAGACCACTAATGATTAGTTTTAAAGATCCAGACTTGCTTGGATCCTTTGGCCTTATTAAGTTTGTTAACATTTGCAGCGGATTTAACATCAGAGTTTATGTTAACATTTTTCTTATCAAAATTTACACTATCTGTTATGGATTAAAAACTAATATATATTATTTTTGTATTTAATACTAAGGAACGTGAGCTTCAAGGCTCGATTTTGACCACTCTTGTGTTTTGTGACTCAATCTGCCTTAACAAGATGCCTACGTACCTTGCTGATTGCCAAGGATCAAGTCAAAAAATGTAGTTCTGATCTGTGGGGTGAGGCCCCTTATATAGATGTTGGGAGTCCTTGAATTGGACTTGGTATAGGAGACTTGGCGGGCAAGTCTCATAATTAGAATGGACTTTGGAGTCCTAGATAGTAGGAAACTGATTCCTTATCCTTTTAGGTCCCTTTGAGGCCAATCTACAAGGATTTATATCCCCACTAGGACTTATCTTAATAGCTGTTTTTCTCCCTTATTTATTAATTACGAAATTAATAAATAATCAGGGTTTTTGGGCCTTCTTTTTCCCATCAGGCCTGATCTGGTCCATCAGGCCTGATCAACATGTTAACATTTCTGGTCTGAATGTCATACATCTTCTTATTGGGCCTTGGAGCCCAAACTGTAATAACTAATTATGTAGTCAGGATTTATTTATCCCTATCATTTGCCCCCCAACTTTTGAGAAACCGTATAAGATTTCGCGAAAGTTAAGTTCATTTATTCCCTTACTGGGTATCGTTTTGCGTAAAGTGTGGAGTGACCTACACATTTACAACGATTTACTTTATTCCCTTTATTCAAGAATTATCTTAATTTCCAGGAATTTTTCCTTTGACTCCGGTATTTTTTCTTAATTTTCTGGATTTTTCCCTTTATTTCTGGAATTTATCCTTATTTTTCTGGGATTTTTCAGATTTTCAGCCCTTTTTCGACCAGGATCCTAGTCGAAATTTCGACCTGGATCCTAGTCGAAATATGGGTCAGCCTTGCAATCCTGGTCGAAGGAGTTCGACTAGGATCCACGACCTGGAATTCGACCAGGATCCTAGTCGAACTTTCGACCTGGATCTAGGTCGAAAACTTACCCCTTTTTTTAATTCCTGGTCTTGAACTTTTCTACTAGGATTTCGACCAGGATTCTAGTCGATGTTTGGACCTGAATCCTGTTCGAAAATTCTCTGTTTCTCATGCTTCCTGGTCGAAGGATTTCGACTAGGATTCACGACCTGGTTTTCGACCAGGATCCTAGTCGATTTTCGACCTGGGTTTTAGTATAGGTTTCAAACCCCATTCTTGAAAAATGCTTGGTTCATTTCGACCTCATTCCTGGTCGAAGCTTCGACCTCAATCCCGTTATTTTCTGGTGTATGTTCGAAAGATTTTGGGCAGGATTTACGACCTGGAATTCGACCTGAATTCTACTATTTTTTACCCGTTATTTTCGGGTACCTGCTCGAAAGATTTCGGGCAGGTTTCACGACCTGGGTTTCGACCTGAATTCTGGTCTTTTTTACCCGTTATTTTCGGGTGCCTGCTCGAAAGATTTCGGGCAGGATTCATGACCTGGAATTCGACCTGAATTATGGTCTTTTTTACCCGTTATTTTCGGGTGCCTGCTCGAAAGATTTCGGGCAGGATTCACGACCTGGAATTTGACCTAAATTCTGGTCTTCCACTAGCCGTCTTCATCTTTTAGGGTTATAATTTAGGGTATTGTTTTTTCCAAATCCTAATTGGATTTGGGCCTAGCCTTCTTTATTAGGCTTTATGAAATCTTACTGGGCCTCTTTATTGGGCCTTATTAAATCTTACTGGGCCTTATAAAATTTTACTGGGCCTCCCTAACTCTTATTGGGCCTCTTATTGATCTGGGCTTAATACCCTGCTTAGAATTCTCTAGAATTCCTTGGAATATTCTGGAATATTCCTTTTTCTGGGCTTTTTTCTTGGGGCCTCTATCCTTAATGGGCTTTTGTCCCTTCAACTTCTCTTTTCCTCTTATATAAAGGAGTGAGGAGAGGCTACTACTCCTCACTTTCTCTTTTCTAAGTTTTTCTTCTTTCTCCTCCTGCTAAGATTCACAGAGCAATAACAGCAAGTCGGAGCTCAAAGCCTTTCTTAGGAGCGCTTCTTCAGGTAAAATTTCTCCCTTTACTTCTTATTTCTATTTTTCCATTGTGTGCCCTTTTAAGATAACCTGTCTATGTGCCCTTTTTTCAGATGGCTGACAAGAAAATGACTCGCTTGGCCAAGATGAACGTGGCTAGAAAGTCCAATGAATTTCCTATTCGCTCGAGGTACACTTCCTTAATCGACATGATCAACACTCGAGGGGACGAGTACCTGTCTGACGCGCATCTGGACGTGCACGACCATATTAGTGCTTTGCGGGATCCCAAGGAGCTGGAAAAGTTGAGCAGCTGCTTCAAAATCAAGGAACCTTTCAAGCTGGTTCTTGCAGGTCCGGCCGATAGGGCCTGCCAGTGGAAGAAGGACGCATTATGCGTCTATAGGGATACTTTAAAGGCAGGTATCAGACTCTCTTTTCATCCGTTCATTCCTCTTTTACTGGCTGATGTGGGCATCAGCCCTTGCCAACTCCCCCTAATTCTTGGAGGCTTATTCTGTGCTATCTGTCACAATGTACCAAGCACAATGTCCCCACTTCCATTGCCATTTTCAGAAAGATTTTCCAGTTCAAAAATAGCCCTGACAAAAGTCCGGGTTGGGTTTCTCTAAACCAGCGCCCTACTATTCCCCATATTGTGAATGGGAAGTCCATCCCTGACAACAACTTGGGGTGGAAGAAAGATTTTTTGTTCGTCGTTTGGGAGGGTGGAGATTGGGGCACCCTATTTCGATCGTCCTTTGGGCTTGCAGTCGATGGGAGCCCAAATGATATAACTTTGTCTGAGGAGGAGGCTAGAGCTTTCAACCTCCTTACGCAAGATAATGGGACTTCCCATTCTTGGGACCTTATTCGGGAGACCGTTCTGGTAGAACGCGGCCTCTCTCTCGTCCCTAAGAAAAGTAAGTTTCCTTCCTTATATCTCTTTTTTATTTACTTCATTTTCTATTCCGCTGATTCTTCAACTTACTTATCTCACTTGTTGCAGTGGCTGAGAAGATTGAGGAGGCTACCAAGCCTAAAGACCTGGAGACAACCAGGATGAAGCGGGCTGGAAAGGTCTTTAAAGACCCGCGCCTTGGTGATCGCTTCCCTGAGTTCCTCTTCCAAGCAATGGAACCAGGCGAGGAAGGCCCCAGCCAGGTTTTGCGCACCAAGCAGAGGCCAGGGGCCTATTTTCAACCTGCTTGGGGGATCCGGGGCAAGGATTCAATCGTTGGTAGCACGACGCTTGCCAAGGAATGGTCTAAGCATTCCATCTCCCCGGTGGACTATCAAGACTTTGTCCTTCAACAGGACTTAGAGGGGAACGAGCTTTTCGGAGCCCAGGCTTTAGCGAAGGTACATCCTTTTCCTATGCCCTTCATACTTGCCATTTTACGTTTCTTTTCTCATACTTTTGCTGCTTCTCTTGTAGGCTAACGCCCACTTCCAAGGGGTGATTCACCAAGCCAAGGCTTGAAAGATTGGCCCGGAGGATGCTAACAAGAAGTTGGAGGAGGCCAACCAGAGAATTGAGGCCCTTGAAGCTCAACTTGCCTCTTCCACTTCTGACCTGGAAACGGCCCGGGCTGAAAATGTTATCCTGAAGGCTCAGAAGGATAAAGCCTTTGACGGCTGGATGGACACTCAGGAGTTCAAGGACTTGATGGTGGAGCATGATGCCCTCCTACACCCAGTTAGCTATAAAGATGGATGGGATGCTGCTATGGAGGCCATCCAAGATGAATTTCCAGAAGTCCTCGAGCAGTCCTCCTTTTCTTGCCCTGTGCGAGTTTCAGAGCTTGGGGGCGTTACTGACAAGCTCGCTGATCTGATCAAAGACAGCCCTTCAGGGAGCCCAGGCCACAAGAGGAAAGAACTCGAGTCCAGCTCTGGGGAGGAGGAGACTTCTTCTGAAGAAGATTCCGAGCCTGCTGTGAAGAAGGTCATGGTGGAAGAGCCTCCAAGGGCTGCGCCTCAGAATCTAGTGTCTCCCGCATCATCCAAAGCATCTGAAGGCGGTTCTGATGGAACCTCTACGGGGACTTCTGAGGGGACGACTGAGACGTCCGAGGAGACTTCGGATAATGGTTCCGAAGAATCCCAGCCTTCCGAGGACTAAGTTTTTTTTATGTATATCATCTTTTTAGACAATATATGAACTTTGTTTATGTCAGAACTTATTACCCTTCGGGGTTATTTCATACACTGCTTTCCTTACTTGCCTCTTTCTACTTTATCTTTCCAATACTTAATATGCATTTGAACTTTAAACATCCTTAAGTTGAAATAATTTCAAACTCTTTAATATGAAGTTTGGTTTTCCAAAACCTTACATAGCATGGATTCGAACCTAATCAATAATAACTAGACAATGTAAATTCTACTGGAATATAAAATCCTACGCAAGCAAAGCTTCAAGGTGCTTTTAAACCTACTTGTCATAATGACAAGTGAGAATCATACTTCGACTATCATACACGTAGTAAACCTTCAGGTTTTGTGCATACCAGGTTCTCGGGACTTCAAAACGATCCATAGTCTCCAGCTTGTAGGTTCCTCTACCCTGAACGCTCTTGACACTGTACGGCCCTTCCCAATTTGGGGCAAGTTTCCCTTTCTGTCCTACACCAGAAGCTTCCACTTTCCTTAACACCAAATCTCCTTGCTTGAAGAATCTTTCTTTAACCCTTAAGTTGTAATAAAACGAAGCTTTTTTCTGGTATTCCACTATCTTTGCATGTGCCTCATCTCGCACTTCATCGATTAGATCCAGGGCTATCCTCTGCCCTTCTTCATTTTCTTCTGCATTGAAAGCCTGAATCCTTGGAGAGGAATGTGATATCTCCACGGGAACTACTGTTTCTGCCCCATATGCCAACATGAAGGGAGTTGCTCCTGTCATGACTCTACAGGTAGTCCTATAGGCCCATAATATGGGAAGTATCTCATCCACCCAATTATTTCTTGACTTCTCGATCCTCTTTTTTAATCCATCCATGATTATTCGATTTGCTACTTCCGCTTGCCCATTGGCTTGTGGGTGAGCCACAGAGGTGAACCGTAACTCAATTTCATTTTCTTCACAATACTTCTTGAATTCCTCGTTGTTGAATTGTGTTCCATTGTCAGTGACGAGGATACGGGAAATTCCATATCGGCACATAATGTTTTCCCACAGGAATTGTGCAACCTGCTTAGTTGTGATCTTGGCCAAGGGTTTGGCTTCAATCCATTTGGTGAAATAATCAATGGCTACAATCAGAAACTTCCTTTGTGTCGTGGCCATAGGGAAAGGCCCTAGAATATCCATCCCCCACATAGCAAAGGGAATGGGCGAGTTGATAGAGGTCAGCATCTCGGGGGTTGTCTAACAACTGGTGCATGCTTCTGACAGCGATCACACTTCTCCACATATTCTTTGGCATCAGCCATCATTTCTGGCCAATAGAAGCCTAACCGGGTTATCTTATGAGCCAAGGCCCTGCCCCCCAAGTGTTGTCCATAAATACCGTCATGCACTTCTTCAAGAGCCAAGCGTGCCTCATCGGGCCTGAGACACCTCAAGTAGGGAACCGCGAAAGATCTTTTGTACAAAATCCTATCGATCAAAGAGTACCTTAGTGCCCGAACAGCTAACTTCCGTGCTTCGGTTGCATCGCTTGGCAACCAACCGGTTTGAATGTGAGCCTTAATGGGATCAATCCATGACGTCCCCAGGCCTATAGGAGCCACAAGCTTAACATCTATGCTTCGTGTCTTTAAAACACGGAAGTACACACTTCCTGAACTTTCTTCTATCTCGGATGAAGCAAATTTTGATAATGCATCCGCCTTGGCATTTTCTTCCCTTGGAATGTGCTCAACATGGCATTCATTAAATTGGGTCATCACAACCCTTACTAGGCGGACATACTTAGCCATCATATCATCTCTTGCCTCAAATTCTCCCTTTACCTGGGATATGATCAGCTTCGAGTCTCCACGGACCTTTAAGTTTTTGACTCTAAGTGTTCCAGCTAGGCCAAGAACAGCTATCAGGGCTTCATATTCTGCCTCATTATTTGTGGTTGGGAAGTCTAGCTTCATAGCATACTCAATTAAGAACCCATCAGGGCTTTGCAGAACCAATCCTACTCCACTGGAATTTATTTTTGATGCTCCATCAAAATAGAGAACCCAATATTCTTTCTCCTTATCATCCTTCTCTTTGCTCCCATTATCGACTCCCTTGTCTTATGGTATGGTATCTTCCTGCCCCCCGACTTCTTGGTTGGGTATGGTACACTCCACCACGAAGTCAGCTAGCGCCTGGGCTTTTATTGCCGTTCGCGGCTTATACTTGAGATCAAACTCTCCCAGCTCTATTGCCCACTTAATCAATCTCCCACTTGCCTTGGGACTGTGAATGATATTTCTCAGTGGCTGATTTGTTAGCACCTCAATCTGATGAGCCTGAAAGTAAGGACGCAGCTTTCTCGAAGCCATTACCAAGGCTAGAGCAAATTTCTCAATAGTTGAATAATTCAATTCAGCACCATGCAGAATTTTGCTGACATAGTATACGGGTTTCTGGACTTTCAGTTCTTCCTTAACCAACACCGCGCTCAAGGCACTCTCTGGAACAGCCAAGTACAAGAGTAAAACTTCACTCAAAACTGGCTTGGCCAACAACGGGGCCTGCGCCATATATTGCTTCAGCTCTTCGAAAGCCTTCTGGTTTTCTTCGCTCCATACAAAGTCCTTAATATTTTTTAGTGACTTAAAGAATGACAGGCACTAGTCTCCTGACTTGGAGATGAATCGTCCCAGCGCAGCAATCCTTCCTGTGAGCTTCTGAACGTCCTTGACAGTTTTTGGTGGTTCCATGTCCAAAATTGCCTTTATTTTATCGGGGTTAGCCTCGATTCCTCTCTTTGAGACCATCAATCCCAAGAATTTTCCAGATCCTACTCCGAAAGCACATTTTGTAGGATTTAACATCATCTTGTGATATCTCAGGACCTCAAAAGCTTCCCTCAAATGGGTTATATGATCAGTCTTTGTTAGACTCTTAACTAACATGTCATCAACATAGACTTCCATAGTCTTACCAATAAGGTCCTTAAAAAATTTATTTACCAACCTTTGATAGGTGGCTCCTGCATTCTTAAGACCAAACGCCATAACAAGATAACAATAAACACCAAAGTCAGTGATGAACGATACCTTTGAAATGTCATCCTTGTGCATCTTAATCTGATTGTATCCGCTAAATCCATCCATGAATCTCAGCATCTCATGCCCAGCAGTGGCATCAATCAAAGTATCAATCCTTGGCAACGGAAAACAGTCTTTTGGGCATGCATCATTCAAGTCAGTGAAGTCTATACACATCCTCCATTTCCCATTAGCCTTCTTCACCATTACAGGGTTTGCTAACCATTGCGGAAATTGAATCTCCTCAATGAAACCAGCCTCTAAGAGCTTTTCTACTTCCTGTTTTATAGCCTCTTATCTTTCGGGGGCAAAAATTCTTTTATTTTGTTTCACTGTTTTCCTGCTTGGATCCACGTTTAACTTGTGAGTAATCAGCTCCGGGTCTATGCCTGGCATATCAACTGCTGACCATGCAAACACATCACTATTTTCTTGCAAAAATTTCACCAACTTCCCTCTAAGGGGCTCTTCTAATGTGGCTCCAATGAAAGTCATCCTTTCAGGATTCTCGGGGTCTAAAGGAATCGAAACCAAGTCTTCTGCTGGCTTTCCTCTCTTCTCATCATTTTCTCGGACATCCATATCTTCAGTAGGTAGAACCTGCCCCCGACTCCATCTGCCCTCAAAGAGGCCACATAACAGCTTCTTGCCATTTTTTGATCTCCTCTTTCTTCTGCAATCCCATCTCGAGTCGGAAATTTCATAACTAAATGATAAGAAGAAGGGACTGCCTTAAAGGCATGTATCCCTGTTCTTCCCATGATAGCGTTGTAGGTCGAACTAGCCTTTACCACCACGAAGTCCAATATTTGAGTTGCTTGCCTTGGTTCCTGTCCTATGGTTGTTGGCAACTTGATTATTCCTTCTACGGGGCATTCCACTCCTGCGAATCCATATATCGGCATGTCGGTTGGGATCAACTGGGAGTCATTATATCCCATCCTTAAAAAAGTATCATGGAGCAAAATATCCACTGAAGCTCCATTATCCACAAGGACCCTTCTTACCAGGTTGTTCCCTATTATCGGGGTTATGACCAACGGGTCGTCAAGGGGAAATTTCACACCCTCCAGATCAGAATCATCAAAAGACATTGTTACTCCTGTCCTAGCCCTCTTCGGGGCTTCCCCAACTATATGCATAACTTCTCGAGCATACGCTTTCCTGGAATTGTTGGATAACCCTGCAGTAGTTGGTCCTCCAAAAATTGTGTTGATCACAGGCCCTTGTGGACGTGGTCCTCTGAAAATTGAATTTATCACTGGTCCCCTAGGTTAGGGATTTCGCCCCTGATCTTCTTGATCTCTCCTTCGGTCATCGAAGTTCCTTCTCACGTTGTTGTTTCTATCCCCTCATTTTCCAGTATACTTGTTCAATCTTCCTTTTCGAATCAGAAAGTCAATTCCGTCTTTCAATTGCCTACACTCATCGGTGTCATGGCCAACATCTTTGTGAAATCTACAATAATTTTTCTTATCTAGCTTGGCGGGATCAGCCTCCAAGGGCTTAGGCCAACGAATATCTCTATCTTTCTCGATCTCTATCAAAATCTGGCTTCTAGGAGCATTCAGCTTAGCGTATTCAGTGAATTTTTGCCCAGGTCCTCCCTTCTTGGGGGTTGAATCAGAATTTTGTTCGGTTCTAGGATACTTATCCTTAGCAATATACTCTAAATCAGTTTTCCGCTTCTTGCCTCCAGTGGGCTCATTACTTACTACGGTCTTCCTCATGCTCTCTTCAACCTTGATATACTTCCCTGCCCTCTCCTGGAGCTGCAACATGTTTTCAGGGGGACGTTTGGCCAAGGACATTTTGAAAAACTCATCCCTAGTTCCTTGTTGCAGTGCTATCATGGCTACCTTATCATCAAGATCTGGGACTTTTAAAGCCTCCTTTGTGAAACGATTCAGGTAATCTCTCAAGGATTCCTTTGCTCCCTGCACAATACTCATAAGAGATGCTGAACTTTTCTCATGGACTCTCCCACTGATGAACTGCTTAATAAAAGCCTGACTTAACTCTCTGAAGGACCCAATGGAGTTTAGGGGCAAGCGACTATACCACCTTTGAGCCATACCCGATAGGGTTTGAGGGAAAGCCCGACACTTAATAGCATCATTCACGGGTTGCAGCAACAATGCATTAGAAAATGTCCTAACCTGATTAGCGGGATCTCCCGTACCATCATAGGCTTTGATAGTTGGCATCTTAAACTTCCTTGAGATATGGGCATTCATTATCTCTTCAGTAAAGGGTGGAGTAGGATCATCAGGATCTCCAAGGGGAAGAAGATTGCTTGGATCAGTCCTTGGGACAACAGCCCTTCTCCGTACCGGACCATCCAGGTCTATGATAGGAGGAGGATTTCTCCCCCTGGGGGGCATCTGGGGTCTGGTGGTCTGGTGCGCCTCCAAGTCGCGCCTCAGCCTTTGAATCTCAGCATCATGAGCCCTGATTCTCTCCTGCACTTCTTGGGGATTCGCCCCTTGGGTGCTTTGAGGGCGTTGTCTTTCATCGGCCATCGGCTCTTTTCCAGGACGCCTCCTTCTTGGGGCCACTTCATCATCTGAAGATTCGGAGTCTCTCTCAGTATAAGGACCAGAAAATTCCCGATCTTCGGGGATATGAGCCAAACCTCGTATATAGGGGGGCGATTTCCCTCGTGCTTCACTTCGCCCAGCATGTCCACTTCCTCCAACCTCGGGGTAAAGGGGCATCCCATAAGGGGGGTTAGTAGTAACAACAGTTGAATATTCATACCCAACAGGTCGAGAATTCACAGGTACATGTACTTGTTGAACTTGAGGATTCGTACCTTGAATAGTCGGGGGAGTCGTCCCTTGTGGCTGAGGTTGAGTTACCCCTATCCGGGCTTCCCCTTGAGTAGATGCATAAGTTAAATGAGGAGGAATCTCCACAGCTGACGAAATCACCTGGGTTGTCCCCGATGGTGTTCCTTCAGAGCTCTAATTGTTCTCCGTGTTCTCGCCATGGTTGTTGTTGTGCTTCCCACAGACGGCGCCAAATGTTATGGATTAAAAACTAATATATATAATTGTTGTATTTAATACTAAGGAACGTGAGCTTCAAGGCTCGATTTTGACTGCTCTTATGTTTCGTGACTCAATCTGCCTTAACAAGATGCCTACGTACCTTGCTGATTGCCAAGGATCAAGTCAAAAAATGTAGTTCTGATCTGTGGGGTGAGGCCCCTTATATAGATGTTGGGAGTCCTTGAATTGGACTTGGTATAGGAGACTTGGTGGGCAAGTCTCATAATTAGAATGGACTTTGAAGTCCTAGATAGTAGGAAATTGATTCCTTATCCTTTTAGGTCCCTTTGAGGCCAATCTACAAGGATTTATATCCCCACTAGGACTTATCGTAATAGCTGTTTTTCTCCCTTATTTATTAATTACGAAATTAATAAATAATCAGGGTTTTTGGGCCTTCTGTATCCCATCAGGCCTGATCAATATGTTAACCTTTCTGGTCTGAATGTCATACATCTTCTTATTGGGTCTTGGAGCCCAAATTGTAATAACTAATTATGTAGTCAGGATTTATTTATCCCTATCAGACTTTGAATCAGAACTTAAAATAGAAGGAACAATGGAAACTTTCTTTAAAGAAGGTTTTATTTGATAATAATCATAGTACAAACTATGATATTCCTTACAAGTATAAATGGAATGCCATAAGCTACCACAATGAAAACAAGGATTTTGTGGCTTATATCTAACAGACTGACTCTTAACTCCTGACTTTGAAGGTAATGTGTTTATGTTCTTATTCTTCCTGCAAAAAGAAGCCAGATGGTTAGAACTTCAACAGTTATGACACGTTTTCCTAGGAGCTTCAGGAACAGACTTATAATCATTGCTTTTATTCACTCCTTCCTTTCCATTCCTATTTTTCCTAGGTGATTTTACCTTATTTGCATTCTTAACATCTTTCAGCTTATGCTTAAGCTGCTTCTTAGTCATTAAGCCTATATTTACTTCAGCTGTCTTTTCCTGTTTTAGTTTGTCAGAAGTTAATTCCTTTTTAACTTCTGATTTCTGATTAGCAGACTTTACAGCTACAAACTTGACAGGTTTTAACTTTGGCTTTTGTTTAACAACTACAGGCTTAATACTTTCAGTTCCTTTATCATTCTTATCCTCTCCATAACCTAAGCCCTCTTTCCAGTTTTCACTACTTAACAAATTCTGAGTTGTTCTGCCAGAGTTAGTCCAAGTCCTGATAACCTCTCTTTCCTTTTCTAACTCAGTTTTTAGAGATTCATTCATTTTTAGCACTTCATCCCTTACATAAAAAGCATCATCTCTATCTTTCTGAGTTTGATGGAACATAACTAACTCCTTTTCTAAGAAATCATTTCTTTTCTTAAAAGCAAGATTTTCAGAAGTTAATCTTTCACATGTTAAAGTTTGATCTCTATAACTAACAAACATGGTTTTAAGATATCTTCTCAACTCATTTATATCATCAGTATGAAAAGCATAAGTAGTTTGAGGTACCTTTGATTCAGCAGCTTCAGGACTGCTTTCAGCACTTGCCTTATCAGCATTTGCCATCAAGGCATAATTTTCCTCACTTTCAGAATCTGAGGTGTCTGTCCAGCTTTTCTTCTTTGTGACAAGAGCCTTGCCTTTGTCACTCTTCACTTTCTTGCAATCAGGAGATATGTGGCCTTTCTCACCACAGTTGTAGCATTTGACATTTGTATAATCTCATCAGTCAGACTTTCCTCCTCTACTTTTAGATCTTCTGAAATTCTTCTTATCAGAACTTGTGCCTTTCCTGGAAAACTTCTTTCCCTTCCTGAACTTCCTGTATGCAATCTTTGTGATCCCTTTCACCATAAGAGCACACAGCTTCATCATCTCCTCATCAACATCCATCTCAGGCAAGCTTTCAGATTCTGAGTCATCATCACTTTCAGAACTTGATGACTCGGTATCAGACTTTGTGAAGAGAGCTTTACCCTGGTCTTTCCTTGAGGTAGCTGCCTTGGGGGATTCTTCTTCAGCCTTAAGAGCAACTGTCCTTGACTTTCCACCTTTCCTCTTGCTTCTTTGTTCCATCTCAAGTTCATGAGTCTTGAGCATTCCATAAATTTCATCAAGAGTTGTTTCATCAAGATTATAGTTGTCTCTTATTGTTGTTGCCTTCAAATCCCAGCATTCAGGAAGAGCTAACAGGAATTTAAGGTTTAAATCGTCAAGATCATACTCTTTATCAACTAGTGACAAATCATTCAAGAGTTTGATAAATCTATCATATAAATCAGTCAATGACTCATTAGCCTTTGAGTCAAAGTGTTCATACTCTTGAGTAAGTATTGTCTTCCTGTTCTTCTTAATCGTATCAATTCCCTGACACCTTGTTTCCAGAGCATCCCATATCTCCTTTGCAGTCTTGCAGTTTATTACCCTGTTTGACATTACATTATCAATGGCACTATGCAGTAAGTGTCGTACCTTAGCATCCTTAGCAATTGATGCGATATCTTATATTGATTTGATATTCTCTAGTTTAGAATCCTAGGCTTATTCTTGTTGCCAAATCCATGGATAAATCTAACTAGCTTCCTAGTTTATAAGCTAAGCTACTTATTTTAGCTTCCTTAGCTCACTATTTCATTAGCCTTGGTTGATCATCCTATATCTAGCTCACTATTTGATAAAGTAACCATGGTTACTTTCTTACCATGGTTAGTTAGTGCATTACGGTTATTTAATCGTTTACGCGTTCGCTCGGTCGCTTAAACGTTTTCATAATACTTTCTCGTAAATAGTTCGCGACGCAATTCCTTTCGTATTTATTCCTTATGTTTTGAATTATCATACTTGGATATAAATCCGTAGGTTTTAATCTTGTAATTATATTATGATTCCCGTAATCCTCGATGAGTCGTAAATATGGTCGTTTTTCAAAGTTCGTTTTAATCTTGTAATTATATTATGATTCCCGTAATCCGTAGTCTTTGCTGCTTCACCTGCAACTACAACAGTGAGCTTGGTTGGTTTGTGAGGCCCTTCCTTGATTCTATCAAGATATTCTGGATCTGTAGCTTCCAGAAACATGGACATCCTCACCTTCCATATGGCATATTCAGATGGTCTTAATATGGGAACTCTGATAGTCTCATATCGGCTTTGAATTTGTGTTTTGGGAGGTTCTTCAGTTTTGGTGGGCTTAGCTGGAGTTTCTGTTTCAGACATGATTGTGTTTGGATCTTAAATTGTTTGTGCATTAACAAATAGGCTCTGATACCACTTGTTAGGTCACACACACACTGTAGAGGGGGTGAATACAGTGTATAGTACAATCAAATCGAACTTTAATAACTCAAGTAACAGAAAACAAACTTTATTGAAACAATAAACTATGTTAGAGTATGGAACTGTTACCTCTCAGTGATGAACAAATATCACGAATATGATAACACTTATAGTGTAAACCCTATGTCTGTGTTTATATACTACACAGTTACAAGATAATCGCTAATTGATATGGAATATAATTCTGTTTCCTAAAATATATCAATCAGATATCTTTTCTTCCAAGTATTCTATTCTTCATAAAATTCCTTCTTCATGCATATCTCTTCTTATGTTTGTCTCGATCTTCTTTCCTTTAATCAGCTGATGTCCTTATCTGAACGTCCTACAATACTTAAGTTCTGATATCCATCTTCTGATGATTATCTCCTGATAATATAAGTACTGATATCCTTAAGTCCTGACTTCCAGTAAGTACTGATTTATCCTGTTTAAGTAAGATCTGAAAACTAAACATAAATCATATTAGCCATGACATTATCAAATATATCTAACAATAACCTATTCGGAAATCTTCGTGCTTACGAAGAAGATAATGTTCCCGAAAAGGTTGCTCCAAAGGTGGAGGATAAAAAGAAAAATATGGCTCTAAAGGCCATACTAATTGATGAAGATGAAAACGACGAGGAGTTAAACGAGGAACTCCAAAATCTCGATGAGAGTGAAATTGCTCTACTCACGAGACAACTTCGTTGTGTGCTTCAAAGCAAAGCTCAAAGATACGGAAAAGGCTTCCTTAAATCAAATAATCAACAAAGAGTTTTTTACTCTAACGGAAGGCCAAATTATTGTCAAAATTATTCTTCCAATTATAAGAGTAATTATCCGTCAACGAGCTACAATAAAGGCAAAGGTAATCAAAATATAAATACCTATAGTAATGCCAATGCCTCTACAAACCATCCGGTTTACACTCCTCCAAAACCCAAAGATTCATCTCCGGAGGAAACACAAGATGTGTGTTTCGAGTGTAAACAACCCGGTCATTATAAAAGAGAATGTCCTAAACTTTCAAAGGGACGAAGTCTCATGGCCGAAAATGCTTGGGATCTAATTGAAGATGAAGAAGCTCCGGAAGCTAGTGAAGAAGTGGTCAATCTATGCTTAATGGCTCTCGGAGATAAAACCACGTCAACGGAAATATCCTCTTCAAATCAAGAGGTAACATCTAACTATGTCTCAATTAAATCTTTATTAGATGAATCTAGTTTATCTCTCGTAGATATGAATAAGCATGATTTAATTGAACTTGTAGTAAGTTATAAAAATAAATATAAAGATGTTGAACAAAGGTTTCATTTGTTATGGTCCGAGAAGATGAAAATTGAGGAAATTCATCATACTCAAAATAAAGAATATACTCGGATGTTGGACTCAAAAGTCCAAGATGAGAATGAGATTACATCTCTAAAAGATCAAAACCATCTCATCAAGATTGAGGTAAATAAACTTCAAGAAAACATACTCAATCTTGAAACGGAGAATATATCATTAATTCTCAAAGACGAAGAGATGGAACGTGAAAAGATACAATTGAATGACAATATTTGTAAACTTCACGTTGATCTATTGAACTTAAAGATTCTAAATGAATCAAATGTTCAAGATATAGAAACATCTTATAAAAACAATCTTGATAATGAAAAAGAGCTATTAGAAACCAATGAGCTTAAAAGTGAAGCTCTAAGGTTAAAAGAAGAAAATTATAAACTCATAGCTCAAGTTAAGGATCAAGAAAGAATCCTTAATAACAAGATTGATGCCTTAAAGAAAGAAAATGAAAATCTTGAAAAAGTCATTCAAAGATTTACAAAAGGCAATAAGATGTTGGATCAAATGGTGCATACAAAAACCTCATATAATCATGAAGGTTTGGGATATAATAAGAATTCTCCTCCTAAAGGAAATACTCGGAGATTTGTATCACCAATAAAGACTTCACCCGAATCACCATCTTATAAATGTTCTTATTGCAATAAAATGGGACATACCATTCAATATTGCAAATTCAAGAATGGTGAAATTAAGGGGAAGCATGTATGGATTCGCAAGGAATCATACAAGAAAGATGATAAACGTGTGCCTCACAAAAATATGTAATACAAGAATCCAAGGCAACAATGGTCTCATCAACCAACTATGTTTCAAAATAGAAACACACAATATCATGTAAATGGTAATGCATTTAGAAGTCAACAACCTCTTAGTAGAAATGCTTATGCTAATTACCATGCTAATAATAGATATAATGTTTATCATGCTCCATCAAGATTTAATGATAGCTCTATGTATTATCTACCTCAAACTAGGCCTTATGCATCTAGAAATATTTACATGCCTAATGATAATTATACCATACCTAGCTTCTTTCATAAATCAAATGTTATATATGATGTACTAACCCCAGGACCCTCAAGACAAAGGGGTACCTATAAATTTAACTAATCATGTATGTAGGTGTGTCTTACCGCAAAATAAGACATATGGTACCTTGATAGTGGATGTTCAAGACATATGACCGGTAATAAGTCACTCTTGAACAACATTAAAAAGGTTACCGCGGGGAGCGTAGCATTTGGTGATAGTAGTAAAGGAAACATTGTCGGCATCGGAGATATCGGAAATGGGAAAGTTAAAATTTTCGACGTTCAATTGGTCAACAGGTTAAGGTACAATCTTCTATCCATAAGTCAACTATGTGACAATGACTACAAGGTAATTTTCTACACTACTCATTGTTCTATATTAGATAAACTTGGAAAGTTGGTTCTCACTTGCCCTAGAAATAAAAATGTTTATACATGTGACATGAGCAAGCAAGTAAACGTATGCCTAATCACTATAAATGATGATCCATGGCTATGGCATCGAAGATTAGGACATGCCAACATGAAGTTGATTAAGAATATATCAACTAAAGACCATGTCCGAGGTATACCAAAACTAAACTATCATAAAGATCATACTTGTGAAGCTTGCGAAGTTGGTAAACAAATTCAGGCTTCTCACAAAGCAAAGTTTATGGTATCTACCCCGAGACCTCTCGAGTTACTACATATGGATCTTATTGGTCCGGTTCCTATACAAAGTCTCGGAGGTTGCTCATATACGTTGGTAGTTGTGGATGATTATTCACGATTCACATGGACTGAATTTCTCAAAGCCAAAAGTGATGCTTTTGAGTCCTTCTCATCTTTATGTAAAAGGATTCAACAAAATAAAACCATAGTCTATATAAGGACTGATCATGGTAAAGAATTTGAGAATTCAAGTTTCACCAGCTTTTGTGATGAACATGGCATCACACATAATTTTTCCGCTCCATACACTCCTCAATCCAACGGAGTAGTTGAACGGAATAATAGAACACTCCAAGAAATGTCTAGCACAATGCTAAATGAATATCGTCGACCTAAATATTTTTGGGCCGCGGCTATGTCAACCGCTTGCCATATTCTTAATCAGGTTTTGCTACGACCTATAAAACAAAAGACTCCTTACGAGTTATATTTTGGCAAAACTCTGAAACTAAGCTACTTTTGAGTATTCGGAAGCAAGTGCTTCATATTAAATTCAAAAGAGTACCTTATGAAGTTTGATCCTAAATCAAACGAAGGTATATTTCTTGGATACTCGAACAATAGTAAAGCTTATCGAGTGTTTAACCTCAAATCGCTTATGGTGGAAGAATCTATGAATGTCGCTTTTGATGAAAGTAAACCACCGGAGAAATATAAAGATCTTGTTCACCAAGAAAATGTTGAACAAGATGATATTGAAAAGGTTATTCGATAATTCGAAAATATGGATCTCGGGACTCCCGTACATAAAAATCCATTAGAATTTGACGAAAAGGAAGTTGAACTTCCTTAAGCAATTCCCACTATAAAAGTCATCCATTAGATAACGTATTTAGAGACTTAAGGAAGGGAGTTCAAACGCGGTCACAAGTTCAAAACGTTGTGAATCATCTTAATTTTCTATCTCAAATAGAACCTAAGACCGCAAAAGAGGCTTTATTAGACGAGGATTGGATTTCTGCTATGCAAGATGAATTGCTCCAATTTGCTCGTAGTAAAGTATGGGAACTTGTCCCTAAGCCTCATGATACTTCCATTATTGGCACAAAATGGGTATTTCGAAATAAATTAGACGAAAATGGAATGGTAGTTCAAAATAAAGCAAGGTTAGTTACACAAGGATATACCCAAATGGAAGGTATAGACTTTGATGAAACATATGAACCTGTAGCAAGAATTGAATCAATTCGAATGCTATTGGCTTATGCTTGTCATAAAAATTTCAAAGTCTATCAAATGGATGTGAAATCTGCATTCTTAAACGGGATTTTGGAAGAGGAAGTATATGTGAAACAACTTCCTGGGTTTGAAGATGCAACACATCCCGATTATGTCTATAAACTATATAAAGCTCTATATGGCTTAAAACAAGCCCCAAGAGCATGGTACAAAAGGTTGAGCAAGTTACTACTAGACAATAAATTTAAGATGGGAACGGCCGATAAAACCTTATTTACGAGGCAAGAAAAAGATGATATATTGCTCGTACAAATATACGTAGATGACATCATTTTTGGGTCAACAAATGATGCACTATGTAAAGAATTCTCTGAAAACATGAGTAAATAATTCGAGATGAGTATGATGGGAGAATTAAACTTCTTTTTGGGATTGCAAATAAGGCAATCTGATGAAGGCATCCATATCTCTCAATCCAAGTATTGTAAAGAGATGTTGAAAAAGTTTGAAATGGATAATGCCAAACCCATCTCTACTCCTATGTCTACATCCGATAAATTAACGGAAGATCCAAAAGGAATTCCCGTAGACACAAAGAAATATCGAGGAATGATCGGTAGCTTGCTCTATATAACTGCAAGTCGTCCCGATATTCAATATAGTGTTTGTAAGTATGCTAGGTTTCAAGTAGCACCTAAAGAATCTCATTTATCCGCGGTAAAAAGGATATTAAGATATCTTAAAGAAACCATCGATGTTGGTCTTTGGTATCCAAAAGGAATACCATTTGACTTAGTATGTTTTTCTGATTCGGACTATGCCGGGCATTTAGTCGACAGGATAAGTACTAGTGATACTTGTCAGTTTCTCGGTGGATGTTTAGTTTCGTGGTTTTCGAAGAAAAAAAATTATGTATCCATCTCAACAACCGAGGCTGAGTATATAGCAGCTGCAAAGTGTTGTTCTCAAATACTATGGATGAAGCAAACACTAGCTGACTATAATATAAAATTTGATGTGGTCTCAATCTTATGCGATAATATGAGTGCTATTGATCTTAGAAAGAATCTCGTATTACATTCTAGATCTAAACATATAGATGTGAGACATCATTTTTTACGTGATCATGTCAATAAAGGCGATATAAAAATGACTCATATTGATACTGAGATCAATCTCGCTGACATATTCACAAAACCATTAAATTCTGAAAGATTCACTAAACTCCGCTTGGATTTAGGAATGTTGGAATTTATGAAATAATGGTTTATATAAAGAACAGTTGAGAATCAGAAAGAAATCTCAACGATAAGGATATTCTCCCGATCAAGTTATTAAGTTTATCTGAAACTCAGATTTGTCAATAAAGAAATTTATTGATCGGATTAAGATAACTTAAATAGCCCAGATTAACCGGGAAAATAAAATTATTCAAGTGAATATTTATTATTCCATGAGATTTATAAATATTTAGAAATCCTTCTTATACAAACTGATAATTATGTTTCAATTAATTATATATATATATATATATATCTATATATATCTATTTTGGTCTTAAATATATATTCTAATTGTTTCTAAATATATGTTATTTAAAGTATATATATATAGATATATATATATATATATCTTTAATATTTATATATTTAAATATATCAAAATATTTAAGGATAAATATAATCCAGATATATTTATAATTATTTTTTAGTTTTTCTTATTATCCAGCCCAAATCAAAAAAATATATTATTCAGCCCAAAAACTTCTATATCCAAGCCCATATATTTTAAATATAGAAACTATTTATTAAATCCAACCCAGTTTTTTTTTGGCCCAATTTTATTAAGCCCAATGGCTGATTACATCTTTTAATCCCAGCCATCCATACCTTACCCTAATAAATCCGGGTCGTTCATTTCCTAAAATATAAAAACGTACACTGTTGATACAATGCACGCTCTAGTCTATCGATTAACCCTAATCTCTCTCGCCTCTTTTATCCGTCTCTCTTCTAAAGAACCCTAATTCGTCTTCTTCATTTCTATCTTCAATTCTTGATGAAATTCATTAGATACTATGCTTATATTGCAATAATCGTAGTTAAGAATATACGATTAATAAATCGTGGTTGGGTTGGTGAAATCAAATCAATTTCCGATGATAAAAATCGATGATTTATACTTAAATCGAACGAGAATCATCAAATCGGACAGCTTATATATATACACTCAATTATCTTTGATTTGAATCATTGATTTAGCAAAAACTGACTCGATTTCAAGTTGTATGACAGGAGAAGACAGGAAAATGCTAATTTCTCTGGGAAAAGGAAGACTCTATGGTTGCATGCGACGGAGAAGACTAAATCGGAGGTTGACTCAGTCCGCGACTGAGTCAACCAGGTAAGACCTACGAGTCAGGCCAGACTCTAAGCTCAGGTGTGAAATATTTGTCTATTTCAGTCGTATTGGTTTTGGTAAAGATGTGGTTTAATTTCAGTTTGTGTGTGATCAAATTGAAAAGAGTAGAGTTAGGATTATTGATGAACTTGTTGTCATTTGAGAAATTATCTGATTGGATTTACATTATTTGGTGGAATTAGTGTTATCTGTTGATTTTGTGATTTTCAGTTGGATTTCGGATTATCTGTTCAAACCATGTTTATCTGATGAATTGGTAATCATTTGTTTGAAATAAAGTTGAGTCAAGAAAATAGGGTGATTAATCTGGAATGTATGATTGTTTAAAATAATCACTGTTAAGGGCAATTTGGTTAAGCTTACCCGAACTATAAAATATAAGTGTAAATTATGAGCTGGATAGTTGAAAGTATACTTAACATGCTTGGTTATATTGCTAGTTTGAATTAAAATCTCAGAGAAATTGTTTAAAATTCAGGTCTCAAAATTTGTTTGGTTAATGATGGATTCTTGGTACAAGTTTGACTGATTGTTGATATACTTGAACTAAGTAAGTCAGTGTTCTGATTGTATTGAGTTGCTAGTTCCTTGATGATTCTTTGTAATATTTGAATCCCTATTTTTAAAATAAACCTACCAAGGTGTACTAAAGAATGTTGGTAATTTGGTTTTCAATGACAATTACATATATTTATGTCCTGAGTGCCTGTTAATCTCTGTAGAACTATTGAAATGTTTAAATGCTAGTGATCTATGTACTATTAACAGGATGTTATTTGTCTCCTTTTCACAACTTATACACATTAGTTTTCAAAGAATTTTTTTTTAAAAAAGGAATCTGTCTTGGATTAATAAGTATTAGTTGTGTTTTAAAGCCTTCTGCTAACACCTGATTATCTTGGTTTCTTGGAATACTTACCTGCTAAACTTTGTGTAATCTTACTGATTAGTATTATTCCATTTATGAGTGATTTAAGACTGTTGAAATGTTTAAATGTATGATCAACTAAATGTGCAAGCTCACCTGATTGAAGTCTTATACAATGAATCTGGATAAGAAATGTCTCCAACCCCTAGTTGCCTATCTGATAGAATGTACTTAGTCTATGCATGATGATCTGTGGACTATTAGTGCAACACTGTTTACTAGTCTGTGTTTATTTATACTTAACCATTTACAAAAAATCAGATAAGGTATTGTGTACATTGAGTTGTGTAATTTAAACTAATACACTCACACACCAGCCCTCACAGTAAGACCTGGCAGGGGAGCCTTGAGCATCCCTGTATCTGGATCACTGCCGTGATTAATGGCCACTTAGAAAATTAAGGTGACATTGTATTTTAACTTACTGCATTTAAAGTATTTTATCTGATATAAATGATCTGAGTATTGTATTGCCTTGAATGCTATTTGAATTAAATGACCACTGATTGTGTATGCTCTGTTATATGTTTAATATGCATGACATTCCTTTGGTTGCATCTCATTAATAACATAAGTTAAATGTAACAGATCTTATTTGCATTAAAAAATTCAGATCTTCAATCAAATTCACTTCACACACAGCTCATCCTTAAATGCTTCTGCACTTAAAGTACAGTTCCTGTGTAGTAGAGTAAGCTAGGATGTCAACTTTATGTCTCACAGTTTCCAAAATCTGTACTTATGTACTGTGTTATTTTCTAAAGTAGACACAAGGACAAAGATTTAATACATTCTTTATTTGCTTGCTGGAATAATTTATGAATCTGTGTTAATATGTTGCATTACATCATTCTCTCATATGCATCATCCTAGTATCTACTTGGATTTTTGTATAACACAGCCATGCATGCATTAAATGTGTTTCACTGTTCATATACATGCATATGTGTTAAATCTGTGTTAACACAGTAAATTTTAAAAAAAAAATCTTAAATCTTAAAATCTTTTCTCTTTGCATTTGTGTTAAATGGTTATATATACATGCATATCCTATGTGTTGCATACACACACACACACACTAGTCGCATAAATTCCACTTCACTTGCAACATTAACCCAAATGCTAACCCTTTTTACCCTAAACCAAGACCACTGATTGAAAACCCATATCTTCTTGAAGATATGGAGAAAAATCAGTTTCATCACCATAAGACCTCTTCCTTCAAACCTGTTCCAACCTCACTACCCAAACACCATCACAAAAGACACCTCCCTCCAAGATAATACCATACCATCCCTATCTATCAAAGTAGAAAATATCAAAACCCTAAATCCCCTAACCCTAGACCTCCTAAACCCTTGCAAGCCAAAGTATACACCAGAAAAGCTAACCTAAGACAAAACACAAACACCTCTATGAACACACCAAAGCCTCCTCCACCAAAACTGTCAAACCCTTCAAACACCAAAAAGTTTCTTGAACTTATCAAAAATGTCCAACCTGGTACTTGTATTGATGTGAAGTGGAATTCTTAATTAGAAGGGATAGGTGGGATGGTCTCATGTATAACTTAGGTAAGCACTATTGCACACACCTCATGGGAGAATTCTATTGTAACATGAATGTCATAAAAGGGGTAGATGGTATATTGCATTTCACTACATCAGTCAACAAAAAGGTCATTTGTGTTGATAACAAAAGCATTAATAGGGTACTGCATTTACCTTTGTATCTGTGTGAGTTGCCTTGTGAGGACATCTTCTCTCTGTTTGTTTTTAACAAATCTGAATTTGAACTAATGTTTGGCACTTTTTTAAATCTGACATTCCTGATGGTTTATGTGATATTAACTGTGGTATTCATTTCAAACACTTCACTGGCACTTTTCAGCATATTTCTCTAATCATTAGGGCAGATGTTATGCCAACACCAAATCAAAGTAAGTACTTTGATTTCTTTGATATGAAACTCATGTACCTTTTATGCACAAACAAAATCCACTTTAGCATATCTTATGTTATTCTTCTAAACATGATCAATGCACATCTTGTAGATTATATGCCTTATGGTATGCTAATCTCATCTTTATTTGCACTTTACAACAATAACATGCCTGAAGCATTTTCTAATCTTGCTGATTCTCAAATCACTAATGAACACATAAGGCCACAAGTGCCCCTGATGCACTGTGAGCCTCAAGAGGCAACTCCCACAGTTATTCCTCAATTCATTAGAGAGGAAGATGTGTTTCTGTCTAAGTTTGAGTCTGTTAAAACCATGTTTCATGAACTAAAACTTGAACTTAAGAGGGTTAAGGAAGAGAATAATGAGATTAAAGAGAAAGTAGGAGCACTGGAGAGTCTCACTGCCTCTTGCAAACATAGAATTGCATATTTACAGCATTTGGCTGCAACTACTCTAGGAACTCCTTGCATGAATGGTCATGATATTGTCTCTTCTTTTCAAGTTCCTATGCATGAAAACACTGCTATGATTCATGAGTTAGAAGAAGTTAATGTGGGTGCTAAAGGTTAACTGATTGATAATTTGCCTGATTTGGTTCATATCTGTGATGCTGATGGAAATGTGATTGGTTAAGTTTGCTTGAGTCTGCTGTTTGGTGAAGTCTGCTATGTGATGTTGTACTGGTACTTGCTGTTATGTACCTATTTTGCTACTTTCTGATGTAGTTGTAATTTGTAAGGATTCTGTGTTGGGGTATGTAATATTTAAACCTTGTGATCTTTGAATTTCAGAAGTCTATGCACTTCTTTGGTTTGTAATGACTTAAAACAAGTTCAAGATTTTGTTCTAAATAATCAGTGAACCACACTGATTATTGAGAACACTTTTGATAATATATCATGGCTTATTTGTTACAAATCTATCTTTATATATCTTATGCAGGAAATTGTAAGCATTGTCATGTGTCTCTATTCTAAATTTGGACTATATTGTTAGAATAAGGGTCAATAATGCTTATCAGATTCAGTCTAGTTGTCCTCTGCCTAGTCCAGTCTCTTGTGACAATTAGTAACTTCTGAGTTATATTTAAAAAAAATTATATTTATAATATCAGAAATCAAATTATATGGTTTTAACCATTCTGCAGGATGTTCATCATTAATAAACTTAAACTGATTTGATGCATGTACTATGAACAGACACTTTATACAATGTATAGGTACTCTGTCTTGGACATCCTACTATGCACTGTTATGACTAACAAATTACCTCAGGGTAGTCGTTGTTTTGTATCTAATTGACATGCAGAAATAGTCACATGTCCCAGAATGGACTCAAGAAGAAAAGAATGGCTACATTGAGCTTTGTGCATCCAGCAAAAGTCTCACCAAGGTTGCAAGTCACCACTTAAATTTCCTAGCAAACAGTCAGAATCCATAAGGTAAAAACAAGTATATACTTTCCACAGCTTCTTATTTTACTTCACATACACACACTAGGGTGTTGTATTATGTTCCAGTCTCAAACCAATCCAACTGCATCCTTTGTGGTAATTGGTTGTGTAAAATTGTTAGCAATATGGATTTATATGTATTTTTCGGTCATTTTAGAAATGTGATTCTTCCCTAGAATGTATTAGATCTCCAAACTATGTAATCTGTTACTCAGACCTAGATTAGACAGTTTGTATTAGTGTTAGAATTTGTAAACTTACAATTTAGCCAGAATTGTCTAAAGGACAAAATAGTGTGTATTAGTGTTAGACTTTGTACCAAGAACACGGTTTGTATTAGTATAGTTATTATACCTTGTGGTTGCTGAATTATGTTCTCCAGAATGTAAAACATTTAGATTATTATTTGTACTAATCAAGATATACTCCAGATTGCAAAAGAATAAAAATGGCTTAGTACAAGTTGTCTAAAAATGATGAACTTGCTACAATCTTAACTGACCTTTAAATATAAGTGGCTAAATTCACACCTTCTATAAAAACTGTTCTAAACTACATCTTTGGTAATCAATTTGGAACGGGGTATTAACATTTACTTCATATCTTTTAAATTCAAATCATGCATGCTTAAAAATAGTTCTTCTATTTTTGATTTATAAAAACTATAATAACTGGTTTCCTCAATACATGCAAAGATTACAAATACCATGCATACAATGTAGAATTCATCCTTATATGCTCAAACTGCATGCACTTGACTAGATCTGTGATCACATTGCCATGCTTACCTAGTCAATTCTGTTAAATAAAACACTTCCTCATAAATATATATACACTCTTTTTGGCATATACCAAACAAAAGGGGAAGAGAATTTGTGATCCATTTCAACAAATATACTTGCTATCTTTTTGATATATAATGATCTATCTGTGTTCTATTATTGCATGATACATCTAACAAAGTATTTTGCAGGATCTCAAGAAAGATATTTAATATCTAAGTAAATAAACGCTTTATGTGCAAAATATTTTTCAAAAATTCATTCATACACCAAGGGGAAGCACACACTGATAATTTTATGTTTGTTTGGCAAATACCAAAAAGGGGAAGATTGAAAGGATATCTTCGATATATTATTTATTTTTGGTATTTGTACGACTAAACATAAAATTAAATAACATGTAGATCCTCTCCATTAGGACATGAATTTAATTGATCCAAATCAAAGTCAAACTAGCAAAATCATGTCTTTTAAACAGATAAAAGACATGTCTTTTAAACAGATAAAAGAGATATTCCATTCTTGCAAAATATCAAAACTATATCTTTATGGAATATATCTCTAAGGCAATATGATCGAAGAAGAAACATCAAGATATGATATTTCTTAGATCTGTGTTTGTTATTCCCAGTGGACTAACAATGAGATTTACAGAAGGGGGGTTGAATGTAAATCTCAAAACTTTTTCAAGTTTTGAGCAGTTTCAAAGGCTAAGTGTTTTAGTGAGCAAATGTGTGTGAATTGCTTGACGCTGATACAGACAGATATATATTCAAACACAAATGTAAAGAACACAAAGAACTTAAAAACTTTTCTGGTGGATTTGTTGTTCCACCAGAGATGTGTTATTTCAGAAAATCTGTGATTCAAGGAATTAAATCACAGCTGCTTCCTAGTACAAACTAGATGATTTTCTCTCTGGATTTTTCTAAACAGCTCTTCAAAATTCACATCTAATTACTAGCTGCTACTTGGTTTATATATCACCAAGTTTACAAGTGAAGACAAAACTGTAAAATACAATTAAAAGGCTCTTCACATGTTTCTTCTTCATTTCTCTATCCAATGCAATTTAGGTTTAGCTGTTAATCTTTGAATACTCCCTTGTTTGCACCAGAATGGAAATGCTGCTTTTTCTTGATTCCTCCTAGAGGCTGCCACATTCCAGTTTGTCTCTGTCAACCCATGTGCCTCTGTCAGCTTATGAATTGTCACTATCAACTGCTATTGAACTAAGCATCCGTTGAAGCTTTAATCCGTTGATGCCTTATCCATTGAGGCTTTATCCGTTGAAGCTTTATCCGTTGATGCATTAGCAGTTGAAGTCTTTATCCGTTGAAGCACTTATCCGTTGATGGATATTATCCATTGAAGCTTTAGAGACATCCGTTGAAGCTTTGTTTCTTATCCGTTGAAGGTCTTCAATATCAGTTGATACTTCTTCACTTATACAAAATTACAAGGCATGAAATATTTATAATTAGCCCTCCTATTTGCATATCCACTAGTAGTCAACATGACTGATAATTTCCTACAACATCTAAGAATTACAACTTGAATCCAGAGAATGAAATGTGCTACAATACTAAACTTATTGCTAAGTGAAGCTACTCCTTCAATGGATAGCCAAAATGGTCTTATCCGTTGAGGCTACAAACACTAGATTTCTACTTAAGTGTTTTGTTTAACTTATCATCAAACTAATACACATATTCCTAACAATCTCCCCCTATTTATGTCTACTAGAACTGTAGGCATAAATTTAGGTTTAGTTTGATGATAACAAAACACTTGACAAACATATTAACTGTAATAAAGCAGAAATTCAAAAGTGCTGCAAAAATGTGTATGCTGAGATGGAATTGAAGAATTACATTGTTTCCAAGGGTGCTCATTTAGCCTGAGTAGATTAATTTCTTTTCCTTTGATCCCTTGCTTTCTTTCCTAGCCTCCTGTCATTCTCCTCTATTTGAAGTTGAAGTTGTCTGTAGAACTCAGCTTCATCTTCTTCATTGATGTCCAACTTAGATTGCATATCCTTGAGAGTTTCATTACTGGCAATCTTAAGGTGATCTTCAAGTCTGAAAAATCTTCTGACTCCTTTGTTGTCTCTGAACTCCATGAACCAATGAGGTGATTTGTGAACTGTAATTCCTCTTTCTTGAATGAGTAATGTTCTAGGCAAGGCATTGGGCTCCTACTAAGTCTTCCTTATGTTGGCAATCTTGTTGAGAATCTCAGTTTTGGCAGTCCTGGTAAAGCCAGAATCCCTTTTTATGGCTGAGTAGACTCTAACCAAGGTAGAGTAGCCTTCATTCAGAATCCTGTAGAGAGGCCAAGTTCTTTCCCCACTTCCTTTGTATTTGAACACTAGTCTTTCTGGTAGCTGTCTGTAGGCATCTATTCCCCTCACTTCCTCCAGCTCATCCAGATAGAGTTCAATGTCTGAAAATTCCTTTATGTCACAAATGTGAACATAATCATCCTTAGAGGCTTGTGGCTTAGGCTTAGGCTTCTGAGTGAATTTGATTGAGGTTGGAAGAGGTGTTGATTTGATTTTTCTTTTCTGTTTCCTTGTGGGTGGAGAAGTGGTTAAGAAGGTGGGCAATTTGATGGTGTCCCAATCAATTGGTTCCTCCTTAGGAGTGATTGTTTCACCATGAATATTTATGAAGGGGTCAGGCACAATGGGTTCAGGAATAGAAGGTAGTGGTTTTGATTTTGATTGGGTTTCTTCAGTCTCATCTACCATCTTTCCTTTTGCATTGGCCTTCTTTCTGTTCCCTTTCTGCCATTCCTCTCTTTCCTTACTTCTTTCTCCCTCATCATCACTAAACATGTCCCCCATACCTACATCTTCACTATTGTCTTCAATTTCTTTCTTTTCTTCAGCTTGACTTGACTTTAGCTGTTTTTCAAGCTTTGCTTGTGCTCTTTTGTCAGCCTTTAGCTTTTTGGCTTCTTCCTTCAACCTTCTCGCTTCTTCCCTCTTGGATATTGAGAATTTGGGATGTCCTTGCATCACACAAATGCTCTTTCCCTCTCTAAAGATAATAGCCATGTTCATCCTTTCAACCACATCCATGGTCTCTTTGTGCTTTATGATACTTCCACCCAAAACCTTGTCTTCATCAGGCTTTGGAAGAGGAAAATCCATTTCTTTCATCTAAGGAAGGCTTAGAGGATTCTTTGTAGAGTTCTTATTGGATCTGTTATTGGGCTTGAGAACCATAGGTTTCATATTCTTGGCAGAAGTCTCTCCAACCTTATTCCTCCTTACTGGCTTGAGCTCCATAATAATTGATTCCACCTTTGTGCTATGCTTCACAGATTGTGATTTAGAAGCTATAGAACCAAAAATTTATTGCACCTTTTCATCAATTTTCCTCCTTTGCTCTTTGACTTGCAATTCAGCTGTTGCTATCTGGATTAGATCAATTCCATCAAGCTTTCCTTTGATTTGAATAGGTGGAGAAGTGGTGATGGCAGGAACTAGCACTTGAGATATTTGAACTGTTGTTGATGGCTCTCCTTCCCCTTCCCTTTTATTTTCCCCCTTTTTTGTTATCATCAAGGATAGGGGTCAAGCCTTATGCTTTTGCCAGCTGCATTAGTAGATTTGTCTGAGTTTGTTGATTCTGAAGAATGGTGACCATAGAGTCTTCAATGATCTAAACTCTGTTTTCCAACCTGGCCAGCCTCTTGTCAGCATCAGATGCTTTCCTCAGTCTCCCCAACAAATCTTGCATAGTACCATAAGGCATGACTGAATCCAACTTCTCAGCATTGTAGGATTTCAGATCAGCAATGTCCTACTTGAGTTCATCCACACTTAGATTATGTTTGAAATGCTGCAACTGCAAGAGATGCAGAGAGTCCAGATGAGCTTGAAGAATTGCCTTGGTACCAGCATCTATAGTCTCCTGAAGGGCCTTCTGAATAGTCATTACTTGCCTGACCAAAGTTACACCAAATTCTCCTGGTGTAGATGCCTTTTCCCATGCCCAATCAGGTAGATCTGGAACATAACTTGGGCCTGCTACTCCCCCTAAGTTCATTCTCTCATTCAAAGAATTAGAGTCATCATCATTAGAATTTACTCCAAATTCTTCAGATGGCTCACCAGCTTGAGAAGTCAGCCTGATAACAGCAGCTTTGTCTCTGAGAAGAGATTCTGAAGTGTGTACAATGTTCAAAGTCTATTCTGCCTCCACATTGCCCTGAGCAGCCAACAATTGATAGGCTGGAACAGGGTGAGTAAAAGTGTCAGCATCCAAGGAAATGTTATCAATTACAGCTTTGTAATGTTGCTGAAATTGTCTTTCCTTTTCTGCATTATTCACTATCATTGACTCACTAGCAATGGTTGGATCCACCCTTATAGCTTTCGTACCTGCCTTTCTCTCATTTTCTCTATTTTCTTGCATCAGGGGCTCCCCCTGGCTCACACACACCCTCACACCCTCACCCTCACCTTCTAAGGTGGCACTCCCCTCACTCACTTTTTCCATGCTGGAAGAAATAGCATGCATATGGTGACTCTCAACCTCTCCTTTTGCCTGGGAGCAACCCAGCCTCTCACTCAAATTATCACTCCCTTCCCTCAAACTTAAAAGTGATTGTACAGTAATCATGTCCTCTATAGTTGGAATTGTTTCTGTTATTTGAGTAGAGACCATCAACGGATAGGGAGTATCCGTTGAAGTGGAAACTGATGATATCAACGGATAACTGCTGTTAAGCTTATCTGTCGAAGAACAACCACTTGTCAACGGATGAGAGATATCCGTTGAAGAAGGAAAAGATGTAGATATTGAAAGTGACATAATTGTTGAATCTGTGTGAATTGATTTTAAGTGAGGTGACACAGATTCTTCAACTATATCTGAAAGAATTGGCTGATGATCCAACAAATCATCTAAAAGATGATGATCACCAGGTTTTGAGTGGGGCTCCTCCCTGAGTTTTAAGGAGGAAGAATCAGGAATTCATGTGAATATCATATCCACATCCAGAGAGGGTGATGGAGAGTTTGATGATTGATGTGTTTCTATTATGAGAGAATGGGGTTGTGACTCCATATTTGCTGGAGTCACATCAAGCTGAATTTGAGAAGGCAAAGATACATGTGGATGTATCTGTGTTGTGTGTACCCCCTGTGTGGAAACTAGGGTCTTGGCCTTCTTCTTCCTTGAAAAGGCTTTGATTGGTGAATGTGTGGCTCCAGTGTCCCTCCCTCTTTTGTTTTGTGTCCCTAGTTGGGGACTATTTTCAATAGCTGCATCCTTTTGGGAGGATGCAACTAGGGATGTGTTTGACTCCTTTTGAACCACCACAGTCTTTTGAGAGACTATGGCTTGGATGGCTGGGGTACCACTCACCTCCCCCGCCTTATCTTGGGGGGTTTCTTGATATTCACCCCTCCCCTCACCACTCACACCTTGTTCACTCCCTTCAGGGTTTATGGTAGTTGTTACAACTGTTGTCTTTTGAGAAACAACAGAGGTGGTTTTCTTTGACTTGTGTTTTGAAATTTTAGTTTAGGTGGCTTTGGTAGGAACCTGTTTGGACAGAGACACAGATTCCATTGCCACACTGGAAGGCATAGAAACAGTGGGGTTGGAAACAGTAGGAGTTATTAAAGTGTTTACCTCACTTACCTGTGGTGCATTCATGATTGGCAAATATACCAGTGGCACCTGGCTGTTGAGGTTAATTCTCAAAAGGTCTGCAAGGACCCTTTTCTCTTGTGCCCAGCATTTGAGTTTATTGCTCTCATTAGATATAACCAGTCCTTCAGCAACATGGTTAGCCAATAACATAAAGAATCTAGCATAGTATATGTTATGTGGTCTATTAGCTTTGTTACCTAACCTGGAACCTAATTCTAGCATGACATAGTTGCTAAAATTAAAGTACCTATCAGAAACTAGCATATAGAGCATATTAACTAGAGATGAAGTTATGGCATCAAAATTGCTAATCTTCCCAGAGAAAACCTTGATAAAGGCATCTCCAAGAAAACTCCATTCTTTCCTTATGCCCTTCCTTCTAATACTACCTAAGCTAGCAGAATCAAAAGCATAGCCTATGGAATCTAACATAGTACATACATCTTTATCAGTGTGTGATGTCATGGCATTATTCTCAGGCAACTTAAAGCAAGACTGTATATCATCACAGTTAATGCAATAATCCTTACCTTTGAGAGAGAAGGCAATAGTCATATCTGTGGAGTTGAACTCTGCAGTTGTCCAAATCTCCTCAATTACCTCACAGTAAATGGTTGGGGCTTCCAGCATTGCATAGCTTAGTTTGCAGTTTTTGATGAAGTCCATCATCTTGTGATAGTCAGTATGGGCTTCTTTTCAACCAAGGCTACGAAATTGTTCTTTTCATAAACAAATCCAGACTGAGACATAATTTTGACTACTGGTGCCATTGTTGTGAGTAGAGGTTGCAGAGAAAAACTTGAGAGTTTTGGGAGAGAAGGAGAATAAAAATTGCAAGAAAGCATAAAGTGAAAATAAGAAATCAATGGGCTTTTATACTTTCTCGAATTAAAACGTAAATAAAATGATTAAATGATACTTTTAAATAAATTACAGCCATTTAAGAATAAAGAAAACTGTAGAAATTCTGAAAACTGCCTTTAATACAAATATATACCACAGTGTATATCTGTATCAACGGTTGAGTAAGAGAATCAACGGCTGTGACTCACTTAAAGTAACTGATGTGACACTTCAACGGATAAGGTAAATAGTTATCCATTGATGATCAACACTATTTTATCCGTTGAGGGATAAAATTACCAGAAATGTATTTGTCTTTCAACGGATAATGAACATCCGTTGATAGAACAATTTTGGCTTTCTACGGATAGGGAATATCCATTGATAGAATAATTTTTACTTAAAGCCAACTTTGTTCTTGCAGCAAATTTATTTCAGGCTTCAGGTCAGATTATAAAGAGGACATAAATTTATGAATAATTAAGCATACCTAGCTCACTTACTAATCTTGTGAATGTTGATTCATCAAGTGGCTTGGTAAATATGTCTGCAATCTACTTTTCACTTAGAACAAAATGAAGTTCCACTGTACCTTTCATCACATGCTCCCTAATGAAGTGGTACTTGATGTCAATGTGCTTGGTTCTTGAGTGCTGCACTGGATTTCCAGTAATGGCAATGGCACTTGTGTTGTCACAGAATATAGGAATTTTGTAAAAAGTTAGTCCATAGTCAAATAGTTGATTCCTCATCCATAGCATCTGTGCACAACAACTACCAGCAACAATGTACTCAGCTTCAGCTGTTGATGTAGACATATAATTTTGCTTCTTGCTGAACCATGACACAAGCTTGTTCCCTAGAAATTGACAGGTGCCAGTTGTGCTTTTCCTGTCTATTTTGCAGCCTGCATAATCTGCATCTGAGTAGCCAATTAGATCAAAACCAGACTCTCTAGGGTACCAAATTCCTAGATTTGGAGTCCCTTTGAAATATCTGAAGATTCTTTTAATAGCCACTAAGTGAGATTCTTTAGGGTCAGCTTGAAATCTAGCACAGAGACATGTAGAAAACATTATATCAGGTCTACTAGCAGTTAAATATAAAAGTGAGCCAACCATGCCTCTATAACTTGAAATGTCCACAGACTTTTCAGCCTTGTTTAATTCAAGCTTGGTGGCAGTGGCCATGGAAGTTTTTGCAGATGAACAGTCCATTAAGTCAAACTTCTTTAAAAGATCATAAATATATTTAGTTTGAATAATGAAAATTCCACCACTAACTTGTTTAACTTGTAAACCAAGAAGATAAGTTAGGTCTCCCATCATGCTCATTTCATATTTACTTTGCATTAACTTAGCAAACTTTTTACAAAGCTTATCATCTGTAGATCCAAATATAATATCATCTACATAAATTTGAACAAGTATTGTAGAGCCATTAACATTTCTAAAGAAAAGAGTTTTGTCAACAGTACCTCTTGTGAAGTGATTATCTAGAAGAAATTTTGACAAAGTCTCATACCAGGCTCTAGGTGCTTGCTTTAGTCCATAGTGTAACACCCCCAAATTCGGGGTTGGGGATCCGGGTTGTCACGAGTTCCATTTCCCTTAACAACACCCAATCTTAATAAACAATCAACTACTCTGTACTGTGACCCCACAATAAACACACACACCACAAGTTATAGTCTTAGAGATGAATATCCAAAAGTAACACGAATCATTTTATTCCAAAATTATATGCCATTACACCCTAAAAGGGTTTCTGAATAGATTTACATTTCTTTTCCATTATTACAATTGATAAAGATACATAAGTCTGGTACATCAAAATTTGAAAGCCTAGCCTATTGGTAGTTCCTACCTCAGCTACAGCGACATCAATGCCTATAGGAAACTGCGGAACGTTTCCTATCCGCTCGCGAATTGGGAGCTTGGTCCTGTTCATCTTTTCTATCTGTTGTTGTATGATGAAAGAAGAAAGCAAGGGTGAGCAGTAAGCCCACCAAAATAATATGTATAATGATTAACTATATATGAGCCTTCTCATAGTACTCATGAAAGTCTTGGTCAAAAGAAATGGACCAAGTTTGATATCTTAATGCGATGACGTCGCAAAATATTCAGTATATATACATATATACTTTTCAAAATCTTGGAAGTCCTCTTCCATGCATAATATACACAGAGTTCCAGTTTATAACTGTATAAAACTATCGTTGCAAGGTGATCTCATATATCTAACCTTGTCTCAATGTTTTTCTGAAAATCTTTGACATACATAAGATAATCATTTACTAGATATAAGTTTAAAAGATGAAGTTACAAGATACTCCAATATACTTATATCTTTTCCAAATACTACTTGAACTACCACCGTTCAAGTTATAATTAGTTTCAAAAGTTCATCATATAGATGAGACTATAAGATAATACTTGAATAGATTCAATCTTTGAAATATTATTGAATGAAATGAAGTTACGAGATACTTCATTAAGTCCCGATATATATATACACCTATATATATCTCTCATACATTTCCTAAAAATCTCTGTCATGTAAAGTATGAACAGAGTTGCAATATATAATGAATTTGGAAAGAAAAGAAATTTTGGCATAAACCTGATATCTTGCCAATCAGGCAAAGATACCAATAAGTAACATTTTCTACTAGTAGACGGACGAATTCCCCACTGGTCATCACCCTGGTCGCAATAGGACCTTATGTTGGACTGCCACTCAGCCACTTACGCATTTGATGGACTTCCATTGAGCCACTTACACTTTCATGGACGCCCACTGAGCCCATGTTGCTTATGCCGACTCAAATAGATGGACTTACTTCCCGAACTTTGGGTAAGTAATCAATTCATTTACCAAAATCGCAACCTTGTTGCGAATATAAAATACACCACAGAGCCGGATCCCTCAGGTTTTGAGCGAGTATTTAAATCCCCTTAAAAAGGAAGATCTTAAATATAAAAATGAGTTTTGGGATCCGCTCTAACTTTTAAAAATCATTTTGAAGACTCGAAAACACTTTAAAGAGTGTTTGGAGTAATGCTGATTTAATGAAGTAAATCAGCCCCAATATATTAGAAAATATCTGAATATTATTATTTAAATAATATTCCCATAAAGAATAATCTTTATACAAATAATTGAAGTAGAAGTTGTAAAACTTATACTTGAAATGAGTATTAAATAACCAAAGATATACTTATACGAAAGTACTATCTTTATTTGAATAATCAAAAATATGTTTGATTATCGACACCTTATTCTTTAATAAAATAAAGAAAATTATTAAATAATAAACGGAGTCATAATACCTCGAATGAATATTATAATTAATATTTATTAAATAGAATAAACGGAGTTATACGTCCTCAAATGAATATTCAAATAATATTCATTAAATAATATAACTGAGTCATAAGCCCTCGAATGAATATTATAAATAATATTCATTAAATAAAATAAAGTTAAAGTTATCGAATAAACCTTATTCGATTAATAGTTTTGAAAACTATAACCATATATATATGAAAAAATATATATATTATACTCGGGAACATCCACTCCCGGTTTAGAAATATGTTCACCTTTGGGTCCCCTATACTAAGGGTAAACTCAAATACCGCTTATCTCTAGCATAGGTATTATGCAACTATAAGCATTTGAACCAACAGATATATAAATCAAGAATATGAAACATGCATGCATATATACCATATCACATGCTACAATATATCGCAAGAATTTGCTAATAACAAATATGCATTTATCACAAGATCATGCATATATACATATACATCACAACAACAGTATAACGGGTAGAAAACTTGCCTGAGTGCTCCCGGATAGACTTAAGCTTAGAGTGGGTCCGATAACCTATGAATAACAACATAAGTCGGAATTAGACCCCGGTCGCTTAAGAAACTAGACTTTAACCATTTAGAGTCCTAATGTTCGCTTTCGCGCTTAACGATTCACGTAAGTCGCTCGAGTACCCTTGGTTCCACCATTTTAAATAAATTAACCATTACGAGTTTTAAGGCGATTCTTTCGCAAGTGTCTTACCAACTGCCTATTACACCTTACATAAATGTTTCATACACTAATTAACCCTTTTTAGGTCTTTAATCTATGTTTCAAAGTAAGGCGAGGGGTAATATTTCGTTCGCGAAACGTCGTTACTTAAAACGGCCGTTTCTCCTAAACCGTACATCGGAATCAAACAAACCACATATCAAAACGAAGCTCGTAACATGAACTATCTAAACATGGCAATGGTCAAAACCTAGCAGGGAGTTCTCGGGTCCTAATGTTATGAACAAAAGCAGTCTAAAGTAAATCGGACATTACGACGGCTATGTTTACGCGATTTCCCAAATTTAAACCATTCCAAAACAACCACCAATCAATCCCAATTCACAACCCAATCAAAACTCCATCCATACTACATCATAACAGCCCCAATCAACTCAACATTAACAATTTATACTTATTCTTAAACTTGAATTTAAGCTATACTTAAGTTCATTAATCAATACTCCAAGAATTATAACTCCAAAACATTACAAAACCAACTATCCTCTACAACTCAACCAAACTTTAAACAAACAAGCATCATGCTTCACATATCCTATATCAATCATAACCATTCCTAAATACTCAAAACTAAAAGCTAGGGTTTGGAGTTTATACCTTCTTGAAGCTTCTTAACACAACACAAGAGCTTTGAATGCCTAAAAGAACCTTGATCCTTGCTTGTATAACCTTAAACTTTCATAAAAATTCAAGAAAACTAAAGTTATTTTTTGAAAGTTACTATTCACCATCTTCTTCCTTGATTTATAAAAAAAGATTGGCTTAGAATTAGAAGCTTAAACTTATAGGAAGTATGTAACTATCCATGGGGAAGCTTAGATAAATACCTTGCCAAATAGTAAGTGGTGGAGCTTGGATCTTCATTTTTGATAAAAGAAGCCGAGAGCTTCCTTGAAGAAATGGAGTGTTTTGTGTTTTTTGTTGTTATGATTTTTTTTTGGCTTGGTTGATCCACCTTGTTTGTTTAATTAACTTTTTACCATGGTAAAGAATGAATGGTCCACAATCAACCAACCAATCCCTCCTTTTTCTCATGCTTAAGTCACTATGCTTATGTCATCTTCCACACTTGTCTTCTTCTTGTTGGTGTGATGACATCATCATCCACTAACCCCTTGATTAACTCCTAATTGCTTGCCTAATGACCGCTGATCTGTTATACGGTTCGCTTAACTTTCGTTCTCGTTTATCGTTTGAGGGATCATACCCGGGATCTTATTACTTGGGTTCCCTTTAACCTTTCTCAATACATTATATTCCTTTTATGATCCTCTATTAAAATCCTTGAATTTAAATCCTTTTTATCCTGTTACCTTATACTCAATTCTTTCGATATTTGGTGGAATTTCGGGAAAAATCAAAGTGTTCGGATTTGGATTCTGACGATCTTTACATACACTTATATACCACATAGAGTACTAATAATATCTCAGAAGATCAATAAAAGAACCCCTACATAGTGTGGCATGAAAAGTTTTCTCATTCAGCATAATCTGCAAAATTACTATTCATAAGGTTTCAAAAATTTCCAAAAATTGGAGTTATTACAGTCTCCCCTCCTTAAAAGGATTCCGTCCCGGAATCAGATAGAAAATGAGTAGGGATACTTTCTTAGCATTGCACTTTCTAACTCTTACGTAATTTTCCCACATTGTGGTTCTACCATCAAATTTTGACTAGTTTGATAACTCTTCTCTTAAGCACTTGTTCCTTTTCGATCTATAACCCTTCCTGGTTACTCCATATAGGTTACGTCTGGTTGCATGTCTATGCGCTCATATGCCCCTATTTGTCTGGCATCCGAATTACACTTACTTAACATTGATACGTGGAATCACGTTATGAACTTGCTACATGTTCGGGGGTTGGGCTAGCTCATATACTAACTCCCCAATACGTCTTAATATATCCAAGGGTCCAACAATTTGTGGACTTAAACTTTCCTTTCTTTCCAACCCTCATCAATTCTTTTCAAGGGAATACTTTTAACAATACAAGGTTCCCTCCTTCCTATTCTTGGTCCTTTCATGTCAAATCAACATACTTCTTATGTCCATCTTGGCTACTACCAGCCGTCCTCTGATTAAATCTATTATATCCTTGGTCTTTTGGACTACTGCGGGTCCGAGCATCTTGCGCTCTACAACTTTATCCTAACATAAGGGAGATTGACATTGTCTTCCCTCAAGGATCTCATAAGGCGATATCTCAATACTGACATATGATCTATTGTCGTAAGAAAACTCAATCCGTGTTAAGTGATCATTCCAAATTCTTTCAAGTCTATTGCACAGACTCTTTTTATAGCTTTTAGCATTAGAGCTTTTGCTTCTTAATACCCATTCTTTTCCAGTTCGTAATCACTACTTCCTTCCATTCCTAATATTATACTGGTTATACTTTTGCTCGTTAGCGTTCTATAATCTTTTAATAACCTCGTCAACCTTAGTATCACGAATGTGTTTCCATTCTGAATACCACCACAACTTTACTACTCCTTTTTCAGCTGCTTCTATCTTCGAAAGCTTAGTCCTTCATATAGAAGTAAAAGAATTTATTGAGAGATCACTATGATCATGAACACTTATTACATCGCATAGTTAGTACAGAAGGTGGCCATCCTTTAGTACTTGACAAGCAATTAAACAACATGTGGTATCCTACTAGGCTTCTATCACACAGATAGATAGTCATTCAACAATACCTCCCCTTCTGGAAGGGTTGTTCTTCTCAACTTACATGAAATGAAAATGAGAAAAAAGAACGAATTGAAGAGAATTGTATATATATAAAAAAATATACTACCACAAAATATCTAGCTTGGAACCTACCTCTGAACTATAGAGGTTTGTCATAGGAGAACAAAACATATATGTATTTATATCAACATCAAGCATTATAGCATCGTATTTCACATGCCTAAATATTTTTGCTATTCCGTCCATCATTCTATGGACCCTTGCTCTTCCTCGAGCTTATACACAATCACCTTTGAAGCTCCCTCGACATCGAAAATCGAATTTGGGATTTCATTCTAGATATCATCGTTACTAGAATTCTATGCCTGCATCGCAACCTTTCTCGTATAGTCATACGACCCTCTATTGATAAGGAGGAATAAATATTCAATAGGTAAATAATTTACTTAATTAGTCTATTCAATGGTAACTTATACACCACCACGACCCGATTAGTGATACTCAATCTCAACATCCATTCCAATACAACTCTCACGGTTGTAATTGACTCATTACTCGCAGAATCATTGATGTATTACTATGGTCCACCACTGACCTACTGTCGTCATTCACTTTCCATGAAACCTTAATATCTAACCATACAGAGTCCATACATGTCGTAACCACCAATCATAATTCATGAAGAACACTCCAAACTCTGACGTACTTTCATGACATGAAGTAGATAAAATTGCAGAAGAGTTTCAGTCAAAGCAACGATAGCAGGTTAATACCATTCTTAATCGTATGCCTTAAATAGAAGACTTAACTCAAAGGTTCGTCTAGTCCTTTTTGAAACATGGTCATGGCTTATCTCAAGATAGTATCTTCTGATAAAGATAGCCCGCTCATGGCGATTACACGAATTAAACCTTTACCAACTACTATTACGGTTGGGTATTGCACAGTCATCAGAAGGAATGTCAATCTTCCAAACCATAATACAACCTTCATAGCTTTAATTATCATCACTGTATTCCTTTGGCACAAGCGCCTATAATTATCCTTTTACCTTTAAAGTGTCGGCCACCTCTTTGGCCTTTCTTGATAGTAAAATTTCCTTACATTCAATGTCATTTTAACCACCTCCAAATAAATTTTCTACCTCATTTCAATCACAACTTATGTGAAGATGTTTTCCTTAAAATCTGATGAGTAAAAAAAATATCACCATTTTTCCATAAGTTATTGCCTCAGTCTTTAGAGGTTAATCACTGTCACGACTGACTCTCAATCATACTTAGAACATCTTATATCTTAAGTCCTAATTGCCCTGAACAATTTTGACCATTACTGGTTCGATCCATACTTTCTCGTGGTTTAACACATGCCCCACTTGGCATCATTGTAATTATATCATATTTCCTTTATCAACATTTCTATTTTTGAGAATTTTGAATATTACCTTTCTCCTTGTAAAACCCCTAAGGTTATCCTTGAACCGTTCCTCCTGTATTCCCTAGATACAGGGCATATCAAAATACCCTTTACTAATACTAGAACCATTGTCTATGTGTTTCTGAAAAATGTCTCCACTGATACTTAAAGGTTGTTATTACCTTAATCCTTTCCAATTTATACTGTCAAAACTCATACTATCCCTATTAAGGGTGAAATGCCAACCTTTATGCATTCCCCTAGGATTCGTTTTAATTACCGATGTTCTATCCTTAATTCCACCTTTAAAAAGGTACATGCATCCTTCCATGGATAAATCAAGTCATATATCCCTGATAAGGGTGTCTTTATTCAATCATTCCCACCTCGATAGTATATGCCTAATTTCATAATAATATCCTTATCCAAAATGAGGTCAATCCATATGGCCTCCAAAAGATAATAACGGTTATCCACTTTTCTTGCCTGATTCGGTAATGATAACAAGGATGTTCTGGAAGATATTGGTCGTGTTCATCGTGAACTTCTTCTTAATAATTCCGTATTTACTTTTGTTGTTTATCTCAACAGTCATCCCAAGGTTGGGATATCTCTCATTCCTGGCGTCTTCCTTCCTGGGTATCAAGCCACCGGTCTCACACTCCACACTCTTGAAGGTCACTTCCTTCATCCAATTTTCCTAAATTCTTACTTTCTTGTCTCCTCGGTCTATCCGCGTCTCATTATTTATCCTTCGAACTATCTCAAGGTTTCCTGAATCCTTCCAACTTGAAGGGGGTACAACATATATGTATCTCTTATGCCTTCAACCATCAATTTTAACTCATGGTGAATCACCCTCATCCTGACGAATGCATACTTTTCTATTTCTTTTGCTACGAGTCTTTAGGGTTTCCTCATACCCAACTCCCTTATCATTCCTCAAACTCTATTGCCTTTATATTCCTTCCCACTTCAGTTTCTTTTTATTTTCCTTTCTCTTATCATTATTTCATGAACCAACACAACATAAGCATTGATTTCAAATATCCCGTCATTCTGGATTCGTGTCCTCAGAACGAATCTTGATAACTTTTACAACTTAGATTCATAATTCATCATACTCGTCTGCCTTTGTTCTGACTCTAAAGCTTTTACACTATCTCCATAACCTTGGGAAGTACTTTCCTGAAAACAATTGACTGAACTTAAATCAGTTTATTATAATCTCTTGCTCCGTGCCTTCCTTGGCCTTTCACCAGCGGGTGGCCTCTCTCTTAGGAGGGTAAGTGACAAAACAGTCTTTTGTGATTCGTCAATCATTTAGAATCTCAAATGATTCCTATATTTCCTTTAGCCAGGCTCTTGCCTCGACTGGGTCAACCTGTTCCTTGGAACTCTGAGAGCTTAACGACTTAAAGGTCCTGAAAGAATTTCTCACCGCATTGTTTCCTCAGGGTGGTGGTTGGGGATAATAGTCTAAGTTCTGTCTAGACAGGTCCATGAATTGCCGTATAGGAGTACCGTCTCGGGTCTCCTTTCCTTACTCGACTTTCTGTTTCCTTAGTATAAAAAGTTTCATCCTTCTCCCATACTTGGGGTTATTTTATACGTTAAAATCCTCATTTTCCACTTCATTATGTTATGGGTTCCTTCTATCTTGATGGCGACCTCCCTGACTCTCACGTTCAGGGTTTGCTCTAAATCTTATTCCTCAAACTAGCTTTCATCTAAGATTTCATCTTTAGGCTCTTGAACATTTGGAACCCAAATTCTGTAGGAATACCTCATTATTCCCTTATCATCTTTCTTGGTATTAATCTTTTATCTAATTGTTGGCTCTCTGCCTTCATTCATCACTTTTTCTGGCACAATATGTTCTTTTCCGATATTTCGGACTGTATTGCAATCTCAAACATCTTTTCGGTACCGGCTCTGATTACCTTCACTTCTATTTCCATTTTCTCAAAATCTCTTGTAAACTCTCTCAAAGACATTATCATCTTGAGTCTCTCCTTTTTACTAAGGGCATCAGCCACCACATTGGCTTTCCCTGAATGATAAAGAATCTCATAATCGTAATCCTTGATTAGCTCTAACCACCTCATTTGGCGCATGTTGAGCTCTTTTCTGCGTGAAAATGTACTAGAGCACTTATGGCTTAGGTAATTCTCGCACTTCAATCCATACAAGTAGTGCCTCCAATCTTTAGGGCAAAACTATTGCCATGAGCCCAAGCTCATAGGTGGGGATATCGAATTTTATATTCCCTTAATTTTCTTGACGCGTACGCGAGTACCTTGTTGTGCTGTATAAGAGCACCCTAACTCCTTATGCTAAGCGTCAATACAAACCACAAAATCTCCTTTTTCCATCCGGCAATGCCAACATAGGGGCCATCACCAATCTTTGCTTCAGTTCTTGAAAGTTGTTCTCGTATTTCTCTGTCCATTCAAACTTCTCAGTCTTACGAGTAAGCCGCGTTAAAGGGGCTACTATCTTTAGGAACTTGAACGAACCTATGGTAGTAACCGGCCCATCCTACCTCTGGTAGTCGCCCTAACCATAGTTATCAATTCCTCAGTGGTCCTTTATTCATTCTTGTCAGGATCCTGCACGGGATTCTTCTCAGCAACAATCCCTTCTAGGACAACATCCTCAACCGCTACATCCTCAATATGAACATCATCCGGTCCCGCGTTAGGAAGCTCTATCGGATCCATAATCTGATCTCCAATAAGTAATAAAACATCATCGCGTTGTTGCTCCTCAACCTCAGGGTTCGGAGTCCCGCTACCATATACGATAACGGACTACGCTTCTATCACGATATTTATAAGGGTTCCCATAAAGGTTTTAACTGTCTGTACTACGTTAGGTAGTCCGACTATGAACTTGGCAAGAGTTCTTATTATCTTAGTGAACTTATTATCTTAACGTCACATCATCTCTGAGGTTTATAACGCTTAGCTCTGATACCATTTCTGTAACACCCCCAAATCCGGGGTCGGGGATCCGGGTTGTCACGAGTTCCATTTCCCTTAACAACACCCAATCTTAATAAACAATCAACTACTCTGTACTGTGACCCCACAATAAACACACACACCACAATTTATAGTCTCAGAGATGAATATCCAAAAGTAACACGAATCATTTTATTCCAAAATTATATGCCATTACACCCTAAAAGGGTTTCTGAATAGATTTACATTTCTTTGCCATTATTACAATTGATAAAGATACATAAGTTTGGTACATCAAAATTTGAAAGCCTAGCCTATTGGTAGTTCCTACCTCAGCTACAGCGACATCAACGCCTATAGGAAACTGTGGAACGTTTCCTATCCGCTCGCGAATTGGGAGCTTGGTCCTGTTCATCTTTTCTATCTGTTGTTGTGTGATGAAAGAAGAAAGCAAGGGTGAGCAGTAAGCCCACCAAAATAATATGTATAATGATTAACTATATATGAGCTTTCTCATAGTACTCATGAAAGTCTTGGTCAAAAGAAATGGACCAAGTTTGATATCTTAATGCGATGAAGTCGCAAAATATTCAGTATATACATATATATTTTTCAAAATCTTGGAAGTCCTCTTCCATGCATAATATACACAGAGTTCCAGTTTATAACTGTATAAAACTATGGTTGCAAGGTGATCTCATATATCTAACCTTGTCTCAACGTTTTTCTGAAAATCTTTGACATACATAAGATAATCATTTACTAGATATAAGTTTAAAAGATAAAGTTACAAGATACTCCAATATACTTATATCTTTTCCAAATACTACTTGAACTACCACCGTTCAAGTTATAATTAGTTTCAAAAGTTCATCATATAGATGAGACTACAAGATAATACTTGAATAGATTCAATCTTTGAAATATTATTGAATGAAATGAAGTTACGAGATACTTCATTAAGTCCCGATATATATACACCTATATATATCTCTCATACATTTCCTAAAAACCTCTGTCATGTAAAGTATGAACAGAGTTGCAATATCTAATGAATTTGGAAAGAAAAGAAATTTTGGCATAAACCTGATATCTTGCTGATCAGGCAAAGATACCAATAAGTAACATTTTCTACTAGTAGACGGACGAATTCCCCACTGGTCATCACCCTGGTCGCAATAGGACCTTATGCTGGACTGCCACTCAGCCACTTACGCATTTGATGGACTCCCACTGAGCCACTTACACTTTCATGGACGCCCACTGAGCCCATGTTGCTTATGCCGACTCAAATAGATGGACTTACTTCCCGAACGTTGGGTAAGTAATCAATTCATTTACCAAAATCGCAACCTTGTTGCGAATATAAAATACACCACAGAGCCGGATCCCTCAGGTTTTGAGTGAGTATTTAAATCCCCTTAAAAAGGAAGATCTTAAATATAAAAATGAGTTTTGGGATCCGCTCTAACTTTTAAAAATCATTTTGAAGACTCGAAAACACTTTAAAGAGTGTTTGGAGTAATGCTGATTTAATGAAGTAAATCAGCCCCAATATATTAGAAAATATCTGAATATTATTATTTAAATAATATTCCCATAAAGAATAATCTTTATACAAATAATTGAAGTAGAAGTTGTAAAACTTATACTTAAAATTAGTATTAAATAACCAAATATATACTTATACGAAAGTACTATCTTTATTTGAATAATCAAAAATATGTTTGATTATCGACACCTTATTCTTTAATAAAATAAAGAATATTATTAAATAATAAGCGGAGTCATAATACCTCGAATGAATATTATAATTAATATTCATTAAATAGAATAAACGGAGTCATACGTTCTCAAATGAATATTCAAATAATATTCATTAAATAATATAACTGAGTCATAAGCCCTCGAATGAATATTATAAATAATATTCATTAAATAAAATAAAGTTAAAGTTATCGAATAAACCTTATTCGATTAATAGTTTTGAAAACTATAACCATATATATATGAAAATATATATATTATACTCGGGAACATCCACTCCTGGTTTAGAAATATGTTCACCTTTGGGTCCCCTATACTAAGGGTAAACTCAAATACCGCTTATCTCTAGCATAGGTATTATGCAACTATAAGCATTTGAACCAACATATATATAAATCAAGAATATGAAACATGCATGCATATATACCATATCACATGCTACAATATATCGCAAGAATTTGCTAATAACAAATATGCATTTATCACAAGATCATGCATATATACATATACATCACAACAACAGTATAACGGGTAGAAAACTTGCCTGAGTGCTCCCGGATAGACTTAAGCTTAGAGTGGGTCCGATAACCTATGAATAACAACATAAGTCGGAATTAGACCCCGGTCACTTAAGAAACTAGACTTTAACCATTTAGAGTCCTAATGTTCGCTTTCGCGCTTAACGATTCACTTAAGTCGCTCGAGTACCCTTGGCTCCACCATTTTAAATAAATTAACCATTACCAGTTTTAAGGCGATTCTTTCGCAAGTGTCTTACCAACTTCCTATTACACCTTACATAAATGTTTCATACACTAATTAACCCTTTTTAGGTCTTTAACCTATGTTTCAAAGTAAGGCGAGGGGTAATGTTTCGTTCGCGAAACTTCGTTACTTAAAATGGCCGTTTCTCCTAAACCGTACATCGGAATCAAACGAACCATATATCAAAACGAAGCTCGTAACATGAACTATCTAAACATGGAAATGGTCAAAACCTAGCAGGGAGTTCTCGGGTCCTAATGTTATGAACAAAAGCAGTCTAAAGTAAATCGGACATTACGACGGCTATGTTTACGCGATTTCCCAAATTTAAACCATTCCAAAACAACCACCAATCAATCCCAATTCACAACCCAATCAAAACTCCATCCATACTACATCATAACAGCCCCAATCAACTCAACATTAACAATTTATACTTATTCTTAAACTTGAATTTAAGCTATACTTAAGTTCATTAATCAATACTCCAAGAATTATAACTCCAAAACATTACAAAACCAACTATCCTCTACAACTCAACCAAACTTTAAACAAACAAGCATCATGCTTCACATATCCTATATCAATCATAACCATTCCTAAATACTCAAAACTAAAAGCTAGGTTTTGGAGTTTATACCTTCTTGAAGCTTCTTAACACAACCCAAGAGCTTTGAATGCCTAAAAGAACCTTGATCCTTGCTTGTATAACCTTAAACTTTCATAAAAATTCAAGAAAACTAAAGTTATTTTTTGGAAGTTACTATTCACCATCTTCTTCCTTGATTTATAAAAAAAGATTGGCTTGGAATTAGAAGCTTAAACTTATAGGAAGTATGTAACTATCCATGGGGAAGCTTAGATAAATACCTTGCCAAATAGTAAGTGGTGGAGCTTGGATCTTCATTTTTGATAAAAGAAGCCGAGACCTTCCTTGAAGAAATGGAGTGTTTTGTGTTTTTTGTTGTTATGATTTTTTTTTGGCTTGGTTGATCCACCTTGTTTGTTTAATTAACTTTTTACCATGGTAAAGAATGAATGGTCCACAATCAACCAACCAATCCCTCCTTTTTGTCATGCTTAAGTCACCATGCTTATGTCATCTTCCACACTTGTCTTCTTCTTGTTGGTGTGATGACATCATCATCCACTAACCCCTTGATTAACTCCTAATTGCTTTCCTAATGACCGCTGATCTGTTATACGGTTCGCTTAACTTTCGTTCTCGTTTATTGTTTAAGGGATCATACCCGGGATCTTATTACTTGGGTTCCCTTTAACCTTTCTCAATACATTATATTCCTTTTATGATCCTCTATTAAAATACTTGAATTTAAATCTTTTTTATCCTGTTACCTTATACTCAATTCTTTCGATATCTGGTGGATTTTCGGGAAAAATCAAAGTGTTCGGATTTGGATTCTGACGATCTTTACATACACTTTAATACCACATAGAGTACTAATAATATATCAGAAGATCAATAAAAGAACACCTACATAGTGTGGCATGAAAAGTTTTCTCATTCAGCATAATCTGCAAAATCACTATTCATAAGGGTTTCAAAAATTTCCAAAAATTGGGGTTATTACACATAGAGTGCTTTTAACAGATAATACACATAGTCTGGAAAGTTTGGATCTTCAAATCCTGGAGGTTGGCTTACATAAACTTTTTCCTCCAATTCCCCATTTAGAAATGCACTCTTGACATCCATTTGATAGACTTTGAAATTGGCACGGGCTGCATAGGCTAGAAAGATTCTGATGGCTTCAAGTCTGGCAACTGGAGCAAATGTTTCATCAAAATCTATTCCCTCTTGTTGAGAATAGCCTTTAGCAACCAATATGGCTTTATTCCTTATGACAATGCCATTTTCATCCATCTTGTTTCTGAATACCCATTTTGTGTCAATAGAACTCTTGTTCTTTGGCTTGGGTACCAGCTTCCATACTTTGTTCCTCTCAAATTGGTTTAGCTCCTCTTGCATTGCTAAAATCCAATCTGGATCCAATAGAGCTTCTTCTACTCTCTTAGGTTCCTCCTATGATAGAAAGCTACTATACAGACATTCATCTTGAGTAGCCCTTCTAGTTTGCACTTTAGATGTAGCATCACCAATGATCAGTTCAAAAGGGTGATTCTTGGTCCATTTCCTTTGAGGTGGTAGATTAGCTCTAGATGAGGTTACCTCAGTATTGTCATGATGTGTGATAGAATGTTGATTGGTTGAAACTCCCCCTGAGTTGCTGATCCTTTGAAAGGAATTGAGAGCTCTATCAACTGATGAAGTGAATTGATTATCTGTTGACAGACTGTGATCAACGGATGCTTCATTATGAACTTCAACGGATGATGCACTTTGTCTTTCAACGGATGCTGCATTGCTTCTTTCAACGGAAGCTGAATTATGACTTTCAACGGATGCAGCATTCTGTGCATTATCCAAAGGCAGATTTTGAATTCTTCTTGAGATGCCTTCTTCATCATTCTCATCTTCACTATCATCACAATATATCTCAATATTGTTAAATTTGAGTCCTTCATGATGTCCCTCATCTGTTAGTCCATCAATCTTTTTATCATCAAACACAACATGCACAGATTCCATGACAATGTTGGTTCTTAGATTGTAGACCCTATATGATTTTCCAGCAAAATAACCAACAAATATTCCTTCATCAGCCTTTGCATCAAACTTCCCTTTGCGATCAGTTTGATTCCTTAAGATGTAACATTTGCAACCAAAGACATGCAGAAAGTTTAAAGTTGGTTTTCTTCTCTTGAATAATTGATAGGGAGTCATGCCTTTTGCCTGATTGATTAGAGAAATATTCTGAGTGTAACATGCACAGTTAACAGCCTCAGCCCAAAAATAAGTTGGGAGTTTTGACTCTTCAAGCATTGTCCTTGCAGCTTCAATTAGTGATCTATTCTTCCTTTCCACCACACCATTTTTTTGTGGGGTCCTTGGAGCTGAGAACTCATGCATGATCCCATTTTCTTTACAGAACAACTTCATGGTTGAATTCTTGAACTCAGTTCCATTGTCACTCCTAATATTCCTTACTTTGAAATCAGGATGATTGTTGACTTGCTTGATATGATTGATAATGATTTCACTAGCTTCATCCTTTGATCCAAGAAAATAAACCCATGAAAACTTTGAGAAATCATCTACAATCACTAGGCAATATCTTTTCCTTGAAATTGACAATACATTGACTGGTCCAAAAAGATCCATGTGTAGCAGTTGTAATGGTTCATCAATTGCAGATTCAAGCTTCTTACTGAATGATACTTTCTTTTGCTTTCCTTTCTGCCAAGCATCACACAGTCCATCCCTTGTGAATTCTACTAGAGGCATTCCTCTAACTAAGTCCTTTTTGACTAGATCATTCATTGTCTTGAAATTCAAATGGGACAGCTTCTTGTGCCATAGCCAACTTTCAACTGAACTTGCTTTGCTGAGAAGACAAGTAATAGATTTTGCATCTGTAGAGTTGAAGTCAGCTAAATACACATTCCCTTTTCTAACTCCAGTTAGAACCACTTTATTGTCCTTCTTACTTGTGACAATACATGCTTCAGAATTGAAGGATATAGTATTCCCTCTGTCACATAGTTGACTGATGCTCAATAAGTTGTGTTTAAGATCATCAACCAATGCAACTTCATCAATGATGACATTTTCTTTTGAAATCAAGCCATATCCCATAGTGAATCCTTTGCTGTCATCTCCAAAGGTTATGCTAGGGCTAGCTCTCTCCTTAAACTCTGTGAGCAGGGTGAAATCTCCTGTCATGTGTCTTGAACAGCCACTGTCCAAGTACCATAGATTTCTTCTTTTTCCCTGCACACAACAAAATCAATCAAGTTAATTTTGGTACCCAAGTTTCCTTGGGTCCAGCCTTGTTAGTCTTTTTCCTAGACATCATTCCTCCTGCATCTTTTGACTTAGGTAACTTTGGGTCAACCTTGGTCTCAGATGTAGTTGGTTGAAGTGTAGGGTTAGTCACAGAATCATTTAGCACATTTGATTGAATTTGATAAGGCATAGATTGTGCAAACATGTTATTCCACATAGGCATATTATATGGCATTTGAGGCATACTGAATGCAGTAAAATAAGGATTATTAATATATGGCATGTTTGCAAAATGTGCATGGGGATTCTGATGAGACATAACAGGCATGACATGCAGAGGTGACATAGACATGTTAGGCATGGAGGGATTTGAAGGCATGTGAGCATTCTTAACAGATTTGCAGTTATCAGATAGATGATTAACACTTTTACAATGCACACAGATTTTTCTAGGAGCATACCTATCAGGTGTGTAATTGTTATGTTTATTAATCCCTACCTTCCCATTTCTTTTAGATTTTCTTTTAGTTTCCTTTTTATCCTCAACCAACTTAATCCTATTTTTTAGCTGATCTAAAGTCATGTGTCCTATATTCACCTTACTAGCATCTTGATCTAAGCCATTAAACAAAATGCTCAGTACCTTCACAAATGATTTGTACAGTATCCCAAACTTCCTTTGCAGTTTGACTATTGATGACATTGTCAAACATATCTTGATCTAAGCCATTAAACAAAATGTTCATGGCTTTCTTATCCTTGTGGATTTCTTCTATGTCTTTAATAATCCATTCAGCTTTTGGCTTGGGAATGGACTGTCCAACAGCAACTATTGCAGTAGCAGCTGTGGCCACTTTCTGAGGGATGTGAGTGTTGTAAATATGTTGTGCACTTGATGATTACCTAAACAAAACATCTAAGTAGATTTTACTTAGTGAAATAATGTAGCACTCGACGGATAAGTATTATAGTCCCGACGGATAACTCAGTTTGAGTACCGACGGATGAGTAATTTATTATCCATCGAGTGAGTAGCTTATATAATGATAAGTTTGTAGCACAGTGTTGTATGCACCTTTGTATAGAATCTGTAGTAGCATATAAGTCATGTTGACTTTAACTAGATATGCAGAATAGGTTGATTAACTGTACATAAGCAATGTCTTGTAATTCTGTATAAGTGAAATGAAGTCAAGTGCCAAAATAGCTATCAACGGATGCTTAACAAAGCTTCGACGGATGATCAAATGACTTTCAACGGATGTTCAAAATAGCAGTCGACGGATGATCAATTAAGTCATCGATGGATGATCTGAAAGTCGACGGATGATAATATCAAGATTCAAACATCAGTTGAACAGTGAAAGCTGACACACAGCCGTCGAGATTGGATACAAACACTGTGGAAGCCTATTAACTGGGTCATAGAGGACGAAAAGTAGCAAAGATCAAGACTGTTAGATTTTATATTTATTCAGTTCTTTTGACTTTGTAATCTTGGTAATATATATAAACCAAGATAGTAGCAAAAAAAAATAACTAAGAAAACTAAGTGAGCTTATAAACAAACACAGAGAAATCTTTGTAAGCACTATCTTTAGCATTTCCTGTGTTCTTAGTTGTTCTATCTTGTAAAAGCAGCTGTGAGCATTTTTGCACACAGAGTTCTCTCGATATATTAATATATATCTCTGGTGGAATTGTTTAAATCCACCAGAAAGTTTTTAAGGACTCTTGTTTTTAATTACTCTTGTTTTGATTCATTAAAGTTTATATTCCGCATTGTGCTAATCAAAAGAGATATATCTATAATCGAGTTGAACATTTTTATTTCAAGAAAAAGATAAAGAATTCCATTCAACCCCCCTTCTGTAATTCTTGCTATATTGTTAAGGGACTAACAGTGAGGACCATTTTCAATACAGTTGATGTAGCTTTCATCTTGAGAAAGAAGATGTAAATGCATCTTCACTTTCCAGTGATGATAGTTATCTTTTTCCAGGACTGGAATCTTTATTCCAATATCCTTCCTAGCAGGAGGATTCTTCTGTGCACTCATGATGTTAGCAGAATAGATCTTTAAACTCTTTGTATGTTAAGAGCTTGCTCTGATACCAATTATTATTCCCAGTGGACTAACAATGATATTTACAGAAGGGGGTTGAATGTAAATCTCAAAACTTTTTCAAGTTTTGAGCAGTTTCTAAGGCTAAGTGTTTTAGTGAGCAAATGTGTGTGAATTGCTTGAAGCTGATACAGACAGATATATATTCAAACACAAATTTAAAGAACACAAAGAACTTAAAAACTTTTCTGGTGGATTTGTTGTTCCACCAGAGATGTGTTATTTCAGAAAATCTGTGATTCAAGGAATTAAATCACAGCTGCTTCCTAGTACAAACTAGATGATTTTCTCTCTGGATTTTTCTAAACAGCTCCTGAAAATTCACATCTAACTACTAGCTGCTACTTGGTTTATATATCACCAAGTGTACAAGTGAAGACAAAACTGTAAAATACAATTAAAAGGCTCTTCACATGTTTCTTCTTCATTTCTCTATCCAATGCAATTTAGGTTTAGCTGTTAATCTTTGAATACTCCCTTGTTTGCACCAGAATGGAAATGCTGCATTTTCTTGATTCCTCCTAGAGGCTACCACATTCCAGTTTGTCTCTGTCAACCCATGTGCCTCTGTCAGCTTATGAATTATCACTATCAACTGCTATTGAACTAAGCATCCGTTGAAGCTTTCATCCGTTGATGCCTTATCCGTTGAGGCTTTATCCGTTGAAGCTTTATCCGTTGATGCATTAGCAGTTGAAGTCTTTATCCGTTGAAGCACTTATCCGTTGATGGATATTATCCGTTGAAGCTTTAGAGACATCCGTTGAAGCTTTGTTTCTTATCCGTTGAACGTCTTCAATATCAGTTGATACTTCTTCACTTATACAAAATTACAAGGCATGAAATATTTACAATTAGCCCTCCTATTTGCATATCCACTAGTAGTCAACATGACTGATAATTTCCTACAACATCTAAGAATTACAACTTGAATCCAGAGAATGAAATGTGCTACAATACTAAACTTATTGCTAAGTAAAGCTTCTCCTTCAACGGATAGCGAAGATGGTCTTATCCGTTGAGGCTACAAACACTAGATTTCTACTTAAGTGTTTTGTTTAACTTATCGTCAAACTAATACACATATTCCTAACAGTGTTGCAACAGGAATATGGCAAGAAGCTCGAATAAAGAATATATCAGAGATATTCTTTAGAAATCTCGTGCTATATCAAAAACATTTAACTCTTCACTCCAAAATATATCTCTACATATAATCAAAAAAGTTTTTATTCAAAGATTATTAATATTAATTATTGGAATATTAATATCCAGTTTTGCAACTCATTTCTGTATACTCACAGTAATTTTCTCCCGTTTCGTAAAATCAGCATTTCTCGGAGAAAATTATTCAAAATTAATACTGAAACACATTTCCTATCACCCAAATATATCTCATATATTAGAAAATATATTTTAAGTATTTATACAAGTCAAAACTTTGGTCAAAAGATCCATCTCCTTTATTTCAAAACCAATGGTATTTTTACTCGGAAGAAAGGCTGACAGAACAGTTCCAATTTTCGATAAAATACTTCCACATGCTAGAATGACTTGAAATTTGTTATGGATCATTTAAATGATATTTTCTAAGTATGGTAAAAATTTCGTAGCTTTCTAAGATTTTTTGTCCGAGCACAAAAATCGAGGCAGTTGGTCCCGCAGTTGACCCAGTTTGACCTAGCTACCATTGACTAAAGTTGACCAAAACTTGCAGGACATCATTTTATATTATTTAGGTAATTATCATATTTTTTATGATATTTATTTAAGTATTTTTGGGGTGGTCATAATTAATGGTGTTTAATCCTTAATTAAAGTAATTAAGGAATGATTAAAAGGATGATTAAAAGAAAAGGAAAATATATATTTAATATATATATCAGATGAGATTTGAATGAGTACTAGCTTGTGCTTCCTTCCCACTTGCAAAGAAACACAACCTACTTGCCATGTCATCAATCCATGTGATACACTCCATCCACCATCCATTCCTTCTCAAATCTTCACCATTCATTCCACCCAACTTCTCCTATAAATAAATCCCCATCCCAACCCATTTTTAACAAGCTAAAGAGCCATAAAGTTGCTGGGATTTTTCTTTAAGAAGTGCTTCTCTTCATCTCTTTCGAATTCTATACACACACTTCTTCTCAAAAACCTTCTCTCTCTTCTATATACTTACATATATACAAGGTTTTTGAAACCCAAGCTTAGCTTCACCCAACCATGCTTTATCCCACCAAGTGAGATCATCCACTACCACTTCCCGGCCTCCCGAAGGGCTGCCCAATTTCGGCCAATAGCCAAAATCCGGCCGAACCTCCGACAAATTTTTCCGGCGAACTTTTCCGACCGTTTTTCAAAAGTTGTTAGTTTTAGCTTCTTATTTGAGTTCTTTGTATTTAAGCTTTGTACTTAACTTCTCTACTTCATCTTAAGCTCTAATACAAGCTCTCTTATAAATTAAGTTCTCGGGGAGAACTTAGATTCGAACTGGGAATTCGAATAAGTACTTGATCTTCGTAAAAAAAATCATTCCAACGAGAAGATCTAAAAAGAAAAGTACTTTATCTCCAAGGGGGAGATTATATTTGACACAAGTACGAGTTAGCCAATTATTTCTTGCACTTTAATTGGATCTTGGCTAACATTCATTCATGCTCATAAAATAATTATGAAGTAAAAGTGTAATCCCTTCTAACATCTTTAGTGTTCCGGGGGATTATTACTTGTCTCATATAAACACTTCGTAATTTGTCATATCTTAAAATGGATCGTACGAGTTAGACAATTACTTAACGCTCTTTAATTGGATCTTGTCTAACTAATAACGTACATATAAAATATTACGAAGTAAAAGTGTAATCCCTTCTAACATCTTTAGTGTTCCGGGGGATTATAGCTTGTTCCATATAAACTACTTCGTAATCATCCGTTAAAATTAAGGACGAATCAAATCCACGAGTTAGCCAATTAATTTACGCTATTTAATTAGATCTTGGTTAACACATATCATGTATATAAACAATTATGAGTCATATCGTATAAGCCCCTTCTAACATCTTTCAGTGTCCCATAGGGTTATACTACGATATCTATAAAATACTCGTAATTATTCGTCCAAACTTCGAAAGCAAATTCTTAAGCCAATTACTTGCACTTATTTAATTGGATCTTGGCTAAGACTCATAAATCTTATAAACGTGCTTGAAGTTAAAAGAGTATACTTTGACCTTATAATCGCCAATATACAAGTATACCTTAAAACATTAAGTTGATATACTTAAAGGTAAAATTACAACTCCGAGGTTGTAATTAAAGTATTCTTCGATCCATAAATACTTAATCGAAAGAAGAAGAATACTGAAGAAGTCATAAGCCATAACTGCTTAATATAAAAAGGGACTTCTCATATTACTCCACAACTTTATTAAATCTATAAAGGAGTAATTATAAATATACTTGACCATCTTGTATTATTCTAAGTCAAGTATAACTAATTAATTTTAATATTCTTATTTAGATATTATACTACTTGTGGGCTAGTACAGTAACATACTAGTTCAAAACAAATATTTTCCTACTTGTTTTGTTTCGTGGATTGTCTTATTACTTTTGTAGTGAGGTGAAGTGACATAAGGTGATTCTCATTCTAAGACCCAAGTCCTAGACGTACTAACGGGGAGTTAGTAGTCTTCGCACCGTGAAGAAGAGGAAAGACCCAAGACCGGATCACTATGGTCCAACACCGGAAAAAGCTAAGGAAGCCAAGTCCATACAAAGGCTCTACAACAACTTTGAAGAAATAGCGGGGAGTTTTTGTCTAAGATAAGTTGTGTAGGTATTACATTTATTTTGAGGTGGTGACCCTTGTGTTACGCACCAAGAAAAATACTTGTAAAGGGTGTAAAAGCTTCTCCGCCTACTAAAGGAGCGAGTTTATTATAAGGGAAAATCCCGAGTCCGGTAGAGGAGCTCGGGGACTGGAGTAGGGGTGACTGAATCTATTAGAGGTTGCGCCATCGCGAACCAGGATAAAATTACCGTGTGGTATTTTCTTTCCTTGCACTTTATTTTCCGCCTAGCTTAAAATAGCCCTCTTACGGGACCATACACAAGGCAAGTGACGGCATTCAACTCTACTTTTCTAAATTTTCTATCCAGAGAAGGTTATGTTCCTGTACAAGGAAATGAAGAAGATAGAGAAGTTCAGAAGCCAGAAGAGTTGATTGTACCAAGGAAGAAAAGATCAGTCACTGACATTGATCAAGTTGATACAACAAATCAGAATGTAACTCCTGATGTAGACACAAATCCTGAGATAAAAGCAGATCCTGATGCTGTGAACCTGATAACTGATTTTAACTCTGATGAAAAAGTGATCAAAGCATTAAATGAGTCAGCTCTTTCTCTGATAATCACTCCTCACATTTCAAAGGCTGATGAAAAAAAGATTAATAGAAGGAAAATTGATCAAGCATGCAAAGAATATTTGCATAGAGTTTTAAAATCAAAGAGGGAGTTATGGCATAAAGCAGAAGGGAAGACTGATGATTTGTCTTCAAGCTATATTTCTCTCGGCAAGAAGAATAGAAGATGGAAAGACATCCATGTATTCGATTATTCTAAAGGGTTTAAGCATATTGAATTTGTGTCAGCTGGGTTAAGAGATTCTATCTCAAAACAGGAAGATGTTGATAAGTCCATCAAAAAGCCTTCTTGGGTGGTATACAATGAAAAATTGAAACTTATCAAATTTCGAACCCAAGGAGGCATTGGTCATTCCAGCATGGAGATCTTGGAATCTGATCTGCTTGATACAGATACTTTGACAGAAAATCTTGGTGAAAGAATTTCTCCTTCACATCTTGGGAAAGTTGAAGCTATGAAGATTGTTCACGGAAAGATAAATGATAATGATGTCAGAGAAGAGATTTTGTACTTTTTCAGAGATGGTAAAGTAAAAAAGCTTTATATTGCAGCAACTCTTAATGAAGACTGTGACATAATTGAAATACATTCACTATCTTCTTAGAGTTGAGAACAAAGTCACCAGAAACTGGTCTTCTATGATACTTAAAATTATCAGAAGAAGAGTCATGACAAAAGATGATAAATACAATGGTAATTATGTTCCTAAGTACGGAACTTATACTGGTCAAGAAATGCAGATGAAAAAGGGAGCTACAGTGCTACAAGTTTTTCTCAACAGTCCTCAGTTATCCTTCAGTCCTGATCATGAAGATGTCAGTTTAAGCTTCATGTTGATTGGTGATCTTGAGATAAGCAAGAGTTCAATTTCTAAGTTAAGATCAGCTATCTATCATCTTGGAGAACACACTGAAGAGAAGAGAGAGTTGAAGAAAAAGCTTGTTAAAGTCCTACGAGACAAGGAGGAAGAAAGATTAAAGAACTTTCTTGGAACAACTGTCAGTTATCTGAAGATACTGAAGTAAGTTTTACTCCTTGTACATTTTGTAAATTGGTTTTGGAATCATTGATAATGGAATTTATGCTTCATTGCATTAAGCATAAATTGGGGAAGATTGTTACATATTGAATTCTCAATGATCAAGAAGAAGCTCAGGAGCTGGCTGTTCGGATGTCATCATGATCTGATGTACCGTCAGGATTTGGTATGTCATCAGGATTTGTATGACATCAATATTTGAAGACAGTCAACATTAGAGGATTTGTTCTGTTCCTTATAATGTGGAGCAGATATCTGTTACGTCTGAGAGATAGGACTTTATCTGTTTAGTTTAAGATATGTATCAGTTTCAGTTAGTTTTTGATAATGCATATATTAGATTAATCTGTTGTAGCTGTGTAGTATATAAACACAGTTTAGGTCATCACTTAGTGAATAACACTCGAGGATCATTCGACCTAGCAGCTCTCAAGAACATCAGTATTTCTTGAGAGGATTTTGTAACAGTTTTTATCAGATATATAAAAAGCTGTTATATTTTATTACTTGTTCGAAACATTTATACAATTGTATCTAACCCCCCTTAAACAATTGTATCTATACTGGGCAACAAAGTTATATGTGATTGAACATTAGGGTAGAGTATTGTAATAAATTTTGTAAGGACTTCTTAGAACCAAAATAAATGATAATACGAGTTAAAGTATGAGGGAGATGTCTCCAGGTTAGTATATTTTCTTTTAAATAGTAAAAGATTTTTGATCAACGAATAAATTCATGTATGATTAAAGGACATTATGGGATGATTACAAATTCGTACGTCAATCGTATCCAGCTGAGATTTTCTCTTTAATTCTTAATTCTGAAGTTAATTTTGGGAACGTTTAGAGACCAGATGCACAATGGGCTTAGTGTACCATTTGCGGATGGATGAGAAGAGTAAGGAAATGATTTAGGAACTTCGAATGCGCTTAGAAGCGATTACAATCCAAGCTAATTAAATAAAGAAATATGTGGAAAATGAGGTTAAACAATCAGTAAATGTTGAACGCGAACATGAACACGATTAATTAGAATTAGCAAGAAAAGAAGTTTAGTATGTATTCTGTTGATCCTTTTTAGATAGTAAGGAATGTGAGGAAAGTTGTATGTGAGTTAGCTCTACTACATATATAGCATGTTCATAGGGTGTTTATATGTCTATGCTCAAGAATTGTAGTTTATCTCCATTACATATGTATATGCGTGTCAGAAACTCAATTAAGGTGGGTTGTATGAACATCTGATAGAATATTATGTCAACAAGAAGTTGTTGAGATATAATTGATATTGTGAGCTAAAGTTATGAAGGAATTGTAAGATTGAGAGGTTCAACGTGAGAAATTGAAAGTGAGATACTTGAAAATTACATGTTTCTCAACGTGATTCTGAGGAAAAAATCCTATTAAGGGGGGAAGGATGTAACAACCGGGAATTTACGACTGTTTTATATTACATTAAATGAGTATTATGTGATTTATAATATTATAAGTTAAGAACTGATCAGAAAATGCTAGCTGTTATGTGCTATATATATGTAGAGTGGTTCAAGATATTTTTCGGCTATTTATTACGTGCTAAATGGGTTTATATTGAATATTATGTTATTGAGAATTAATTTTAATAGCTGTTATTTCTTGTAGGGTGTTTGGCCTTATTCGCGTAATACGATAATTACCGTATTGATTTTCACAACATCTAGTTAATTTAGAAAATATTTTGTTTCATAAAAAATGATTTTTTCGGGCCACTACTGGGACGTCAAAGTCCACAAAAATTGTATTTTTATTTTTATAAAATTGTGGGACTGTTAAATATTCAATATTTTTGCATATTTGGGTTACTCGTAATTTTTGGGAAATTTTGACATAAATTTTATATTTATTGAATTAAAAATTATTCCCTGTTAATTATTAATTATGGGCCGATTATTTTTACTATATGATATAATTAGGCTTTAAATAATTTTTGGGGTTTTATTTTTGTAATTATAAATAGAATTTATTTATTATTTTATTATATAAAAATAAAAAAAATATTAACAATTCAGAAAATTCTATGAAATTAGGGTTAGGGTTTTAAGAACAGTTATTGGAATCAAACCATGATTTTTCAGTAATTTGGAAAGCAAATCATGTCATATTTGTAACCAAATTGACTTTCATGAGGAGCTCTATCCAATTATATCACAAATCATACCTGAGGTCGTTAATTTTTAATTTCAAAATTTTAGGGTTTATGGTCGAATTAAGGCTTTTTGATTCAGGGGTAATTGGTTTGACTTGATGATTGAAATAGCTTCATGAGGTGATTTACAATTGATTCGTATATTTATTGTGTTAAACGATTATTGAAAGTGTTAAACCGTGTTTAGTAGTTTTGGTAAATTTTGATTTTAATTTTCTGAGTTTTATGTTGATTATTAGATGAATATGATTATATGAATAGATTATAGGTGTTGCGGGCTTCATTTTGGTACCAGAAACGTTGAATTTGGTTCAAAAATGATGAAAGTCGAAGTTGGGCCGGAATTGAAGCTCCGTTTGCCTATTTTAATGGCTATGTAGCCGTAAAATGACCAATTCGGTTCGTCCTGGATTTTTTTGACGACGACTGAGTAGCTGGAAAAGAGTAGAGTTGATTTGAACAAAAATCAGTTCGACTCACGTAGTGTTACCCTTCGTCGAAGTCAATCGGACTTCGCCGGAGACGACCAGAATCTGAGCAGGGGATCGCCGGAGTTCAAACCCAGTTGTGTTCTTCACAACCGGGGATTTGACCTGGTTTGATCCGATTTTCCCCAAAACTTAATTCTATAAACTGTTTTGGGGGATTTATTTTAATAAAATATCTAAAAAATGATTTTTAAATTCAAAATTAATTTAGTTCAATATTTTAAATATTAACTAAATTATTTTAATTTCAGAAAATTATTTTCTTTATTATTTTAAAAAAATCTAAATTTGATTCAATAATTTAAATTTTATTTTAATTATTTATTTATGGATTTAATTAATTGATTAATTCGTTTAATTAATTAATTTTATTTATAAATAGTTAAATAAAATGTAATTATTTATAATTAAGCCAAATAATAATTTAAAAATCATTTTGAGCTTTAAAAATGATATATAGGTATTTAAAATTTAATTAATATTATTATTAATTGAGTTAGTATTATTTAATTCATAATAAATAGAACGTTTGTCCGTTTAATACAAAACGAACGCGTCTAGACTCAGAAAAATATTCTGATTCTATAAAAATATTTTCGAGACATAAAACCTGTAGTTTCAAAAGGTCGCTTGATTGAGTCGCGTAACTATCAAAAAGTTATATTTTGACTCGATTTCAATTTTAAACCCATCAAGTCGAATGTTTTGACGAACTAAGTTATATGTTATATGAAATATGTGATACATGCCTTATGTGTTTACGTGTTAGTAAATTGTGAGTCCACGTGTCTATTAAACTTTATATGATTAAAAGTGATCCTTACCTGTTATTATCGGGTGGGTAGACGATAAGGATAAACGTATAATAGACAATTACATATTGTCGATTAATTGAAATAGTATCTTCAATGATAGATACACGTAGTTCGAGGCATTCAAAGCCATACAGTGATAGTAAAAGTAAAGCCTGACTATAAGTGGTAATGAGATGAGTGGATACAGAATAGAGGTGAACATAGAATGGTGATTGAATATGGCGCCCTCCAAACCCGGGTAAGAAGTTTGGGGTCCACAACACATATACAATATATAAACATGTATAAGAGATATTATTTATAATGATCATGCTTCACAAAACCACGGATCGCAACAGGTTAAAGTATGAAAACAAGCCACAACCTTAACTATTATTACAACGTACCAAATTCCCCTTTTATTTAACTTACAATTGATAATAAAAGTATTCTTATAATTTGACTATCTCTCTACCGCATGAAGCTTCTGCTAGCTCGATCCAACTCAACTGGAACCTTAGCCCGCACTTTGGACTGAGGACCTTCACTATCATCCATATCCCTTTTCAACTGTAACATATATAAAAAGATTCACAAGAGTGAGCTAACTAGCCCAGCAAGTCATGATAACGATAACTGAGGTTAAACAATGATCAAATGAGATGATTCAAAGGAATCAAGTTTCTTTTTAACTAATCATTAGAATTGGATATTCACTTTAAGTTTTTAAAAACCAGGGTTAGGCTGCTGATCAGTCACGCACTAATCCCGAGCAAGCACACAGCACTGCTCTAATTACTGGATCCAAGGCACACATTAGCCTAACTTGACAATTGGTATGGTCTGACCACGAATCTGGTCCACATGTATAAAACTATCCAATCCTAAAGCAGTTCAATAGGATAAATAATATAATTCGATAAAACAAGATCATAATCAATGATGGTTAAACACTTGAATAAAAATGTAAGGAAACTCATGGATATCTCAGGGGTATATCAGGGTATGTATAAGAAACGGTTTTCAGTTTGTACAAGGGTCAAGTATTAGACCTGTAATGATTTTTCAGGATATGGTTCTTTGATGTTATAAGGAATGATTGGAATATAAAAGTTTATGTGTTTTCAAATCATTCTATTTCAGTGTTTGGTGTTTGGTAGTTATACTTTTGAAGAGTAGTATTATATTTGTATGGTTTGGTGTCTGAGGATCAACAAAAGGGCGGGTTTCAAAGAATAAGGCTTACAGCTCAAGATCACGAAAGAATCAGGGTTTAAGGGTAAATAGGTTGAAGCATATGCATTATAAAACAGGAGTTATGTTTAATAATAACAACATGTTATGAAACAGTTCGAAAACATTGGTAATATATCTTGAAGAAAAGTTCAGAAATACTTGCCTTACAAGGCGTTACAACTATTAATGATCAACTCTAAGTCGACTCTATTGCTCAGGCTCTAACATCCAATCACTAGATCCCCTTGGATTCGACTTCGACACTTAGGTCTTTCTGTAGAAACTCTACTGAGCTCGTCGACTGACCACTAGGTTATCTTTAGTCCATCATCCATTTTCAGGTTCCCGATTATAACCTACAGGGTCGAAATGCTCTACGTTAGACGTCTAGGTATGCTTGACATATCATCCATACTAATTCTTACCCAACGATATTCAAACCCGACTCGTAATTATTCATATTAGAATAACACAGACAATAATTAGGGTTCACATTCTCGAAATCGATTCAGTGTTTGTTTTCAGAAAAGACGTATACTCGTCATTTTACGAAATTAGGGTTACTGTGTTTTGGAAAAAGCATACAACACAACATACAATCAGGTTTTGTATAAAACATACGTATATATATTTACTTATACTCGCTCGACGTCCCTATAATTCTCGGATACGCTCCCGTATTTCCGTAGTTCAATTTTCCGGAAATCGGACATTGTCCCCTTTGTTTATCGGACTACCCGTCGAAACATCAATCGACGTCAATTCAATAACAATCCAATTTAAACCACGACAACCAGTTACAACTTGCAAATTCCAATCACCGATACAATTTAGTTATTAATTATTATTACTCGCATGTTTATATTTGTTTTTGTAGGACTCAGAAATGATTCATCATTGTCCACCGTCGGCTCGCCGAGGCTTATCGTCGATGGCGGCAAAATTTTCGGGGCACCCAATTATTCGGGTTCCAACGCAAAAATTCCACCAATTAATTCAATTAAAATCAATCGCACGAAATTATTTATATCATGAATCGTAGTCATAATTCCCTGCAATTAAAATAATTACACGGATTAATTCCGATTACTGAACCAGAATACAACCAACAGAACAAGGTAACAGAACAGGGCTACATGCGCATAACTCGCCACAACACAAACACCGCAAAGCAACCAAGAACACAGGGACGACCGGAAAGCCCAAAGGCACACACCCAAACTTTACCCACATAGACACACACATACACGAATCGTACACACACATCAATACATATACATACAATCACGTATGCATACATATACATATAACAACATAGATGAATCGATTAGCAATCGAAACAAAAAGGCTAGAAGTAGTTACTGGAACACAGGCGGCATAGGGAGTAATAAGAAGGAATGACAACAGGTAAAGAAAGGAAAGACCGAGAGAGATTGATGATAGAGAGAGCGGAGAGAGAGTAGAGTGAGAGAGATAACGAGAGATGAGAGATTGAGAGACTACAGATTCATGTTTACAATATCAAATGACTCACACCTCTGTTTCGCTTAACAACACGACACGTGTCCCGTTTAATGGACACGTGTCGTGTCCTAACTGATTACAAGCCGATTCGCATCATTTTAATCGATTTTAATGGTCAAATCTGTGAATAAATATTACCCAAACCGTACCAAAATAATCCTAAAATTTTCTAAAAAATCCCGAAACTAATAAAATAAAATTTTTAAAACATTTTTGAAATGCAACTCATATCTGCATTTAACAATTAATGATCCGAGTTGCACTTAAAATAATTTCAGAAAATCACGAAAACAGTCTTAAAATGTTAGAAATATCCCAAAGTTTATAAAAACGTAATTTTCAAAATTTTAGAGCAATTTTCGAAGTGCACTCTGTACCCGCTTTTTAACAATTTAATGAAACAACGCGCGAGTGGAATTAATCCCGAAAATTTTCAAAATAATTTTAAAATTCTCAGAATATTACAGACTTAGAAAAATATGAACTTCATAATTTTTGAAGAATTCTGGAATTAAATACAGATTTTACAATTAAATGGAGTCAGAAAATCATACAAGGTTTAATAATTGATAACATATTGATTTCTAAATTTTGTAAAATCCCAAAAATAATTATTGAAATTATAAAATTATAAAACTAATTTTAGAGACAATCCAAATATTTACGGATTTAAAACTGTAATAAATTCACCTTTAAAATAAAACAGAACAATATAGCTCAACTTTTAGCTACACATTCCAATCCTTTACACCAAAAATTCACAGATAAATAGTATATATCTGCACACCGCTGCCAACACCAAGACACATATTTTAGTTAATTTAATACTTCCACAATTATATATTTAAATAATTCAAAAGTACATGAGTCGTTATATCCTTCCCCCCTTAAAATGATTCTGTCCTCAGAATCTGGTCTAGTTACATAAGTGAGGATATTTGTCAAGCATATCTGACTCTAGTTTCCAAGTAGACTATTTTACTCGAGGATTTCGAACGTACTTACTATAGATATACACTCATTTCCAATGACTTGCCGTTAACGATTAAGAATTTAGATCGATTATTAAGTACAAATCAACTTGGACGAGAGTCCATTGGCTACTGATCAATCACTTGATTCAAATCAGATACTTATCGCCCTAACCTTGACAGGAAAAACATATTATATGTGCACACTGATGCGACTGTAACATCAACTCATGAACAACTTTATCTATTTTTATCAACACTTCGAGAATGGTTTACTAAGTTTAGGACTTAACCTGTCCCTTCTACTTAGACTTATCCAATCTCTTTCAAGACGACACTTTTACTATCACTACTGGTCCTATTTCTATACTTATACTTTCTCTCAATACAATTTCGCCTTCTTTCTTTGTCTATTCCGAGCTGCTTCAATCAATATTACTATGCTCTTGGTGTGCCGATTTAACTTAGAATTTGACAACTTTCTTTCTCCCACTTTATTTTAATAGAAATGGGGACCTATACTTGCGTTCACATGAAGCTTGGTAAAGTGGCATTCCAGAGCTAACATCATTGATAAATGATCACTCCAGTGTTTCCTTAAAATTCAACCTCTCAACATACCTTATAGTTCCTCAATCGCTTTATCATTCTGACCCTTTGCTTAAGGATGATAGGCGATGCTCGTTTTCAACTTGGTTTCCAAACATTTAAACATCTCTTATTGTTTTTCAACAGTTAAGGTTGAAAAGTAATCTCATATATTCACGTATTATCACCTTTAAATATTTGAACTTCAGATTCCACTCTTCCCAATTCGTCTATTAACTCCTTGGTGGTCTTAATTGTATCCAATCCTTTCTTTCGGTATAAGGCATCTGTGACTATACGGCTTTGCTTAGGTAGTTGTTAATGGATTAATTTAGAATCTTTTGTTATCCTTAAAATTTCATTTTTTTTTGAAGACTCAACGTATAGTTGCTTTCCTTCTGATCTTTGGAGAAAAATTCTTGGACATCCCACGCAGACTTTCTTATTCCTTGAGTAGCTGAGGATGTTATCAATAAATACAGTTTGCTTATCCAAGTACTCCTTATACACCACGTTCCTTAATTCTTTATAGCCACCTGATACACTTGTTATTTCACATATTATCACCAGAGCTTGCAATGCTCTTAATTTACTTTAATCATAATCTCTGATATTTTCTTAGGTCGGATTTTAAGTTAATCATCGAGATATAGCACACTTCTTAAATTAGGTCTCATAGGTAATCATTCCACATAGGGGTCATTTATTCTTATTCGTTGTTTTATTGAACTCCCGCTAATCAGTACATAATCTCATAATTGTATTCCTTCTCTCCAATAACATCACTGATACATTTTTACAATTTGCTTCTTGTAAAATCACTTCCTGGGTCTGCCTTATCCACTAGGTCTTCCAATACTTCTTCTTAACTCTTTGATATGTCCAACACTTCCTGATCTATCTTGAAATTTCCTTCTTATACCTGGTTATCACTATTTTTCTTTAAATTTCCATATATCTTGGCATTTCTTCAGTAAATTAAATACTTTATATTATGAATTCCGTATGGGATCTCATTTCTTAATCCTTCTACTTACAACATCCAAGTGTTGGAAGAAAACCTGGGGATATCATGATCATGCTTCTGGGCGTATAAATTTCCTCTTACTAACTGCTAACATCATGATCCATTATCTACTCTTGACCTCTTCTTATCTTTCCTTTAACAACTTCGACTGAAAGGTCATACTATCCATCCTTACTCCTTTTTGCTTATCGCTTGCCTCCACATTTGCTTTTCCTCGTGAATACATACTTCAAAATCTTATGGTCTGTATAAATCTTACACCTTTCTCCATACATATCATGTTTCCCAATCTTTCGAAATGAATATTATTACTGTTAGTCCCAATTGTGAGTAGGATACTTCTGCTCATAAGGTTTCGGTTGTCTGGGTGCATATACAATAACTTTATGGTGCTGCATCAACATACTTCCTACTTCCTTATGAGAAGCATCACTATACACTACCAAATCTCCTTAATACTTTCAAAATGATAAAGCAGGTATTGTAACCATTCTTTCATTTATCTTCGTAAAACTTTCTTCACCCTTCTCCATTTTATTTAAACTTCTTGCTTTTCCTGGTTAGCTTCGCCCAAGATGTTGCAACTTTCAAGAAATCTTGCACAAATTTCTGATAGTACCCGGCCCATGATAAAACTTTTTACTTTTGTTGGTGTTTCTGGTCTCTTTTCATTCATAGTAACTTTAATTTCTGCTGAATCTCTTTTGATCTTCTCCACATTGACTATTTATGCTAAGAACTATATTTCATACAACTTCTTTCTTCTCCAACTTCCCAGTTATCCTTATATGCTTTGCATGATTCTCCGTTGACTTTAAGTGTTACACTACAGCTTGTCCAGATATTCCTTAAAGTTTCTGTCCATCAAGTTCAAATATTACTGGTATATTGGTTGATCCAAATGACAGTACAAAAATTTTATAACACAATACTTAGTTCTGAAAATTATCTTTGATATATCCATAGGTTTAATCTTCAATTGGTGAAATACCAAATTTTAAATTGATCTTACAAAAGTACTTTGCTTCTTTCGTCTGATCAAACAATTCATTGGGTCAAGGTAACAGATACTTGCTCTTGATAGTAAACTTGTTAAACTTTCGCTAGTCGACGCATAACCTCATACTTCCATCTTTCTTATTAGTAATGAATACCGGCGCACCTTATGGGGTACACTAGGTCTAATCGCTCCTTTTTTAACGTCTCTTACATTTGCTTTGCAAATTTTCTCCTTGTAACCGGTGCCATTTTATGTAAGGCCTTGGTCACTGGCTCCGTCTCAGGTGCTACGTCAATCGCGAGCTTCATTTCTCTATCTGGAGGAAATGTTGATAACTTATCTGGAAACATATCTTCAAACTCTTTAATTGCTATAAAATCTTCAATTTTTGTTTGCCTCTAACTTTTGTTTATCTCATAATTACCGTAATACTCACATCTCGATCATCGTAATCATCGTTAACCAATTCTTTACCTTCCTTTTTCCTTTATGCATCATCATATCCTCATTTTACGTTTTCAGAGCTATCTTTTCATCACGACGGTTTGTCTGGGCATCATGCTCCCATAGTCAATCCATTCCTTAGAATAATGTCTAGTCCTCTTATCTCAAATGATATCAATTCTTCACAACTTATTGCCAGAAATCTCAATTCCATCATTGGTATTCACTTATGTAACAATTACACATTCTTGACTTGCTAGTCCTTTAATCATAATCTTATCAATTCAACAGAGTAACTCATCTCATCAACAAAACCTTGAGAGATAAACACTTAAGTTTCTCTCATTTCTTTTGATACTTTAACGCATGAGGTATTTACCATAATCATCCATGTTATCACACCCGTAATTTGAACAATATATTTCACAGGAAAATCGCATATTCTCGTTCTCCAAGACGTATTCCTTATTGGAGTAGATTCCTTTGGTCCTTAGTGCATCCCTGACTGGGTTAGTGATTTGCAATTCTCGCCATATGCCCTTGTTTGCTTCCCATGCGTGAGAAGTAGATGGAAATTTGCCCGCTTGGTCCATAATTCCTTGATTTCTGTTTGAAAAACTCTTACAAAGAATGACAGTACAACGAAGCAACTGAAAGGATTCACAATTCAACAAAATTCAGAGTTGAAAAGAAAGAAGAAACAAGGATTTGAATATGAATGAGAAAACCACATTGGTACTTAAGATGACCAGTCTTTCATACCATTTGGCATACAACACATGTTTAGGTGGCGTCCCACCCGACTTTTCATCATTCCGACAAAGTGTCTCACCATAACACTGTTTATCCCAATCAGAAAGCAAAATTTGAGGAAACAATTAAATTTGAAAAGAATGCAGTATCCTCATTTTCGATATCATAGCAAAGAGTTTATTTAAGAAAAGAAGTTCATACATTTTTTAGGAATTGAATAGGAATATATGCTATAATATTGAAGGCAAGAACGATACCATTGGTCACCATCCACATTTCATTTGTATTCATCTTTTGAGCTCGTTTGATCATATCCCAATTGCGTCATATAACAACTTTAGAAAGTTCGCTGAAATATCTTCGCAAACCAAGCATTATAATGAATTCTTACTTGCTAAGTTTTGCATCTTTAACATCGCACTTACATGTGTAATACCTTAACAATTCGATCATAATGGCGTTCCTACTAGGTAACTTCGAGATTCCTCTTTTAATTTAGAATAACCACGTACCATTCGACATAACGATCCTTTTGTTAATAATATTCTGCTTTTAGAGAGGTCTGGAAATCTTTCCAATCTTCTGCGATCACGCTCCAGCTTCTGTTAAATCAATGAATTCTTCGAACTCTGATAGTCCTAGTAATTGAATGTATAGTTACTCCGTACGCTGATTCTGTTGTAAATTTTATCAAATAATACTTGCACTTTACTGTTAGGAATAATCAACTTCTTCATAATCATAGGTTACTTCGTTCTCGAACTTAACAATACTAAGTCTGAAGTAAGTATCCTTCCAGGTAATCCAGGTTTTTAACAAACAAGAAACTCAAGTAGTAACTTGACAACCAAGGTTTAAAACTTATTTTATTCAAAAAGGCTTTTAGAAATTTGTAAAAGAAAATCTTTTTCGAAAACTTGTTAAAAAGTTTGGAAAATCACAAACCTAGTTGTCTTTACTATATGAGTTGGTTGTTGTCCTTTCGACCTATAGCAAGGTACCAAATTAATGGAACGATCATATAAAGGTCCGTTCACTTCAATCTACCTTTTCTCCTTTATCATGTCCACTTACCTTCCTTAATCGATGAAACTTCAATTGTTGTCGCACATTATCTTATTCGTAGCTTCACATCAAGGCTCCCATACTGGTAATACTCCCAACATTATCGTTGCAGTAGTTAAGTAGAACAGGCTATCCAATAGTCAACAAGTCTATTTCAAAGAACAAAGTTTGCTCGTATCACATCACATCACTACTTTACATATCACATTTATCATAACATTATCATTTAATTCCACCAAAATTCCAGGTTTATACCTTTCTCTCTAACTCTTTCAAGATTCATCTAATTCATCCCATAATTATTCACGGGTGGCTTGGTCACTAATGGCTTCTTTTAACCCGATAACAGCTATCCTCTGAAATACTTAAATCTCCTCTCTAAACTTCGTCTCACCTTTATTTATATCTCAAGCGCTCACCATTTACTGTAGCTCTCGAATCCATCCTCGCAGGTACAATCGCATCATAGGACAAGTTCTAAACTGGGGGTATAGAACAGGATGTAGGATAAACTAAAGAGATACACTCACAGCCGAATGTCCAGTGAAATAAGAAAAAATAGATGGAGGTTCTTAAATAGGTAGTCTCATATCAAGAGGTGGTAGAATAGCGTAGAATAGCTTGAAGGGGTGCAATTGTCATAACAGAAGGTAATACCATTAATATTAATGAAAGAACAAGGTGCGAACCAAATATAGGAAAAGATGACGATCCTCGAACGGAAAGCTCTAAACAATCAGATGATGCATGGAAATCAGGATCTGCCATTGCCGTTGTCTGGAGATCACGTCGCAAACTAAAAATCCTAAATCGCAACACGAACCGTGCCGGAGACCTACTATATAGTCGCACTCATCCTCACGACATCTTATCTTTCTATTTCCTATTCCTAATCCTAACCCTCTACCCAATCCCGACAATCCAGGCTTGTTTCAGTGACTTATAACATGTAGCTCTGATACCATCCTGTGGCGCCCTCCAAACCCGGGTCAGAAGTTTGGGGTCCACATACACAATATATAAACCTGTATAAGAGATATTATTTATAATGATCCTACTTCACAAAACCATGGATCGCAACAGGTTAAAGTATGAAAACAAGCCACAACCTTAACTTTTATTACAACGTACCAAATTCCCCTTTTATTTAAATTACAAATAATAATAAAAGTATTCTTACAATTTAACTATCTCTCTACCGCATGAAGCTTCTGCTAGCTCGATCCAACTCAACTGGAACCTTAGCCCGCACTTTGGACTGAGGAACTTCACTATCATCCATATCACTTTTCAACTGTAACATATATTGTTAGTCCCTTAACAATATAGCAAGAATTACAGAAGGGGGGTTGAATGGAATTCTTGAACTTTTTCTTGAGATAAAAATGTTCAACTCGATTATAGATATATTTGTTTTGATTAGCACAATGCGGAATATAAACTTTAATGAATCAAAACAAGAGTAATTAAAAAAACAAGAGTCTTTAAAAACTTTCTGGTGGATTTAAACAATTCCACCAGAGATATATTTAATATATCGAGAGGACTCTGTGTGCAGAAATGCTCACAGCTGCTTATACAAAATAGAACTACTAAGAACACAGGAAATGCTAAAGATAGTGCTTACAAAGATTTCTCTGTGTTTATTTCTTAGCTCTCTTAGTTGTTTTTCTATTTGCTACTCTCTTGGTTTATATATTACCAAGATTACAAAGTCAAAAGAACTGAATAACTATAAAATCTAACAGTCTTGATCTTTGCTGCTTTTCGTCCTCTATTACCCAGTTAATGGGCTTCCACAGTGTGTTTGTATCCAACTCAACGGTTGTGTGTCAGCTTTCACTGTTCAACTGATGTTTGAATCTTGATATGATCATCCATCGACTTTCAGATCATCCGTCGATGACTTACTTGATCATCCGTCGACTGCTATTTTAAAGATCCGTTGAAAGTCATTTGATCATTCATCGAAGCTTTGTTAAGCATCCGTTGATAGTCATTTGATCATCCGTCGAAACTTTGTTAATCATCCGTTGGTAGCTATCTTGGCACTTGACTTCATTTCACTTATACAGAATTACAAGACATTGCTTATGTACAGTTAATCAACCTATTCCGCATATCTAGTTAAAGTCAACATGATTTATATGCTACTACAGATTCTATACAAAGGTGCATACAACACTGTGCTACAAACTTATTATTACATAAGCTACTCACTCGATGGATAATAAGTTACTCATCCGTCGGGACTAAAATGAGTTATCCGTCGGGACTATAATTCTTATCCGTCGAGTGCTACATTATTTCACTAAGTAAAATCTACTTAAATGTTTTGTTTAGGTAATCATCAAGTGCACAACATATTCACAACAATCTCCCCCAATTTATGTCTACTGGAATTGTAGCCATAAATTAAGAGATACTTGATGATAACAAAATATCCTAAACATATATCTTTAAAGATAAGTAGATAAAACTAAAAGTGCTTCAATTTAAACAAGATATACAAGGTTTGGCTCACAGTCAGTTCAAGATGCTCCTCTAGCCTGAGCAGATTTTTCTAGTTTCTTGAAGGTCTGGATCTTCTTCCAAGCTTTCTGTTGTTTTCTTCAATTTGATTCTGGAGCTGTCCGTGGAATTCTAATTCATCATATTCTGAGAGATCTAACATTTCTTGCATTTCCAAGAGAGTCTCATTGCTAGAGATACTCAATTGGTCTTCTAATCTGAAGAATATTCTCACACCCTTGTCATCCATGAATTCCATCAGCCAGTAGGGCCTTAGATGCACTCTTCTCCCTGTGTATGGGATGTTAAGAGTTTTGGGTAGTGCATCTTTGGCTCTAACACTCCTTAGCTCTTCAATCTTCTTCAATACTAATCTTCTTGCAGTTACATTAAACCCAAAGTTTTTCTTGAAGGATGAATAGACTTTGATCAACACAGCTTGGCTTTCTTGAAGTATCCTGTGAAGAGGCCACTGAATCTCCCTTCCTCCTTTGTACTTGAATACCAACCTTTCAGGTAGGTTTCTGTATGCATCAATTGCCCTTACCTCATCCAGCTCCTCCAGATAAAGGTTTAGGTCTGAGAATTCTTTGATGTCACACAAGTACAAGTAGTCTCCTTTGTTGATCTTGGGTTGAGCTTTGACTACTGCCTTCGATTTGAGAGGTGACAGCTTCACTTTCTTGACTGCCCTTGATTTTGTCCTTCTTGGCTTGGTCAGAATTGGCAAGTTGAAGTCAGGAATTGGTAATTTATCCCACTCTATTGGCTCATCCTTTGGCATAATAGGCTCTCCATGTATGTTCCTGTAGGGGTCCACCACCCTTATGTCTTCACATACCACAGAGGGCTTTGATGCTTGAGTTTCAGCTTTAGTGGATTCCATTGGAAATTGATCTTCCAATTCCTTGTTAACAATATCCAACTTTCTTTTTGTTCTTTTAGCCAGTTCTTTCTTTCTTGGAGATTTCTTCTGTTCTTCAATCTTCTTCTTTGATTCAGTAGCTTGAGTTGGTTGAGAGGGAATTTGTTGAGAAGGGTTCACAGCCTGTAGCTTGGTCAAGATAGCAAACTGTTCTTTCTTTTGTTTAGACTTCTTTGCATCTAGAGCATCTTGCCTCTTTTCCTGCTTCAATCTGGCTTTTTCTTCTTCCTTTGCATGAACAAATTGTGGATGTCCAGCTACCACACAAATTTCCTTCCCATTTCTGAATATTTTTGCAATTCTCTTTCTTGAGGCTGAATCAGCTGGATTTTTGTAGAGGAGAATAGATCTTGACAGAAGCTTCTTTTCATCAGGCTTGGGTGTCTCATACACAGTATCCATAGGGTTCTTCAAAGATGACTTTGGATAGTTTGCCCTTGGTTTAAGAATTATCTCAGCCTTTGTAGTCTTGATGCAGGAAGATTGTCCTTTCTCCAGATAGTTCATGCTCATCTCATTCACATTGATTGGCTTGACATGAGAGTGATGGATGGCTGACTGATCTGGTTCCTTGACTAATTGAAACTTTTTCTGTATTTCCTCATCAATCTTTTTCCAGTTGATCAAAGTCAACTCTTCTTTATCAGCATCTTTCAAATTTGCTGCTGCTGCATTTATAAGATCTATACCATCTGCAACTGGTGGCTTGGAGATAGTAATTGAAGGTACAATTACTTTGCTGATTTGAACTAAAATGTTCTCCCCCTCGGTTGGTCCTTTCTCCCCCTTACTTGATTCTCTCTCCCCCTTTTTGTTATCATCAAGTGGAGGAGTTAGGCCTTGTGCTTTAGCCAGTTGCATGAGAAGATTTGTCTGAGTCTGTTGATTTTGAAGAAGTAGAGCCACTGAATTCTCAATAACCTGAACTCTGGTCTCCAGCTTGGCTATCTTCTTGTCAGAATCTGATTCTCTTCTCAACCTTAGTAATAGATCATGCATGGTACCATATGGCATTATTGAATCCAGCTTCTCAGAGTTATATGTCTTTAAGTCAGCTATCTCCTTTTTACCAAAGACACCTCAAATTGTCCTGGTGTAAATTCCTTTGCCCATGCCCATTCAGGTAAACTTAAAGCAGAACTTGGGCCTTCAGCTCCCCCTAAGTTCATGCTTCCATTCAAAGAACTAGAGTCATCATCATCAGAATTTACTCTAAATTCTTCAGATGGCTCTCCAGCTTGAGGAGGCATCCTGTTTACAGCAGCTTTATCTCTTTGAAGAGATTCTGTGGTGTGCACTAAGTGCAAAGTCTGCTCTGCTTCCACATTGCCCTGAGCAGCCAACAGTTGATAGGCTGAAATAGGGTGAGTAAAAGTGTCAGCATCCAAGGAAATGTTATCAATTACAGCTTTGTAATGTTGCTAAAATTGTCTTTCCTTTTCAGCATCATCCACAATCATTGACTCACTAGCAATGGCTGGTTCCATCCTTATTTCTCCAGTACCTGCTTTTCTCTCATGTTCTCTCTTTTGTTGCATCAGGGTCTCACCCTGGCTCCCCACCCTCACACCCTCACCTTCACCTACTAAGGTGGGACTCCTCTCACTCACTTTTGCCAATCCTGAATGAATGGATTGCTGAGATTCGCTCTTTTCCTCTCCTTTTGCCTGGGAGCAACCCAGCCTCTCACTCAATGCACTCTCCTCTCTCAGTCCTAAGAGTGATTGTATTACCACCAAATCTTCTGCACTTGAAATTATTGAATTTTGAAGTTGTGCAGAGACACTCGACGGATAAGTGATATCCGTCGGGTGAGTGGTAAAGCTATCTGACGGATAACTGCTGTTAAGCTTATCCGTCGGGATACAATCACTACTCGACGGATGAGCAATATCCATCGAGAGAGTAGAAATGAATGAGGTGGGAAGAGAAACTATTGTTGACTCTGTGTTGATTGAAGTTATTTGAGGCACATATGTCACAATAGAATCAGAAAGAATTGGCAAGTGAGCCAACAAATCATCTAAAAGATGATGCTCACTTGCACTGGATTTTGGCTTCCCCAACAGAGTTAAAGAAGGGGAATCAGGAATTGAAGTGTTTATCATGTCCACTTCCAGTGAGTTGGTTGGTGAGTATTGTGTTTCAGTGGCTTCTATAATGAGAGATTTTGGCTGTGACTCCACATTTATTGGAGCCACATCAATCTAAATTTGAGAAGGTGCAGGGACTGTGTCTTTAGCACCAGTTTGCACTAAGTGTGTGCCCTGTGCATCCCCAGTTGTTTTGGATTTCTTCTTTCTAGTGTAAGTTTGGTGTGAGCTTGTGTCCCTAACCCTCTTGGCCTGTGCTCTTGGATGAGAGCTTTGTTCAATAGCCACATCCTTTTGGGAGGATGCAGCTAGAAGTGAGCTTCTGTCCTTTTTAAGCACTGCAGTTTGTTGGGAAACTGCAGTGTGGCTAGGCTGGGATTCACTCATCTCTTCAACCTTATCCTTGGGGTTTCTTTGATGTTCACCCCTTCCCTCACCTATCTTACCCTCCTTCACACTCCCCTCTTTGGCTTTGGTAGATTTTTCAATTGGTACCTTTTGAGAGATACCAGAGGGGGTTTTCTTTGATTTGTATTTGAGAATTGCAGTTGTTTTGGCAGCTTTGGTAGGCAACTGTTTGGTCATTTTCACAGTTGCCATAGCTATGCCTGAAGTCAAAGAAATAGAAGAGATTGGAATAGTTGAGGGTATGGATGAACTTACCTCACTTACCTGAGGTGTCAGCATTACAGGAAAATAGAACATTGGCACATCCTTGTGATGGTTGGCTCTGTTCAAGTCTGCAATGATTCTTCTCTCTTGAACCCAACAAGCTAATTTGTTGTTTGGGTTCTCAAGTTCAATCTCTTGACAAAGATGGTTAGCCAAAAGCATAAAAAATCTAGCATAGTAAATATTCTTTCCTCTTTTGGCTAAGTCACCTAGTTTAAAACCTAACTCATACACAACAAGGTCACTGAAATTATAATATTTGTCTGTAACTAGCATGTATAGCATGTTAAGCATGGAAATGTTCACAGAATCAAAATTACTGATTTTTCCAGAAAAGACTTTAGTTACTACATCACACAAGTAACTTCATTCCTTCCTAAGACCTAGTCTTCTAATTTCACTTAGTTTTGCAGTAGGAAGTGCATAATGAATGGAATTGAGCATATTGACAATATCAGTGTCAGTGTGTGGTGCAGTTACATTATCATCAGGAATCTTGAAACATGCTTTTATTACATCACTATTGATACAGAAATCATTACCTTTGATGGTCAGAGTGATGGTTTTGTTAGTAGAGTTGTAGATTGTTGTTGTCCACATTTCCTCAACAACTTCACAATAGATTGTGGGTGATTCCAGCATAGCAAAACTTAACTTGCAGTTCTTCACGAAGTCCATTATCTTATGATAGTCTTCAGATTGCTGAATCCCCTTATTGACCAAGGCAGTGAAGTTGTTCTTCTCATAGATGAACCCAGTCTGTGACATGATCTTTACTACGGGTGCCATTGTTAGAGAAGAAAAGCTTGAGAGAGAATGAAATAACACAGTTGAATTTGAGAATGATAAAAGAAAATGATTAGAATGAAATAGGCTTTTATACTTTGCTCAAAATCAACGGATAAAAATAATAAAGAGAAGTAAATTACCCAATAGAAATTGCCTAAAATTACCGTTTTAAAATAAACTTTAAAAATTCCACCCATTATCCGTCGTGTAATGCTTATAAACTGTAAGTATACTCGATGGATAATGTTCAGGGAATTAACGGTTCAGATTTAGACACTTCGACGGATGAGGATAAGATGTTATCCGTCGAGCTTTAAAATATTCCAGAAAAGTAATTGATTTTTATTTACAATTTATATATCGACGGATGACTCAACCCGATGGATAATGGTCATCCGTCGAGATATAAATTTTGACTTAGCCAAAATTTCATCCAAGACTAAAAATCAACTAAATTTCTGGCTTCTTTTCAACTTGCAAGAATAATTCAGATAAATTCAAGAGTAATTAAGCATACCTAACTCACTTACCAACCTAGAAAAGGTGGATTGATCCAGTGGCTTGGTAAAAATATCTGCAAGTTGCTTCTCACTTGGAACAAAATGTAACTCTACAGTACCATTCATTACATGTTCCCTTATGAAATGGTACTTGATGTCTATATGATTTGTCCTTGAATGTTGCACTGGATTTTCAGTAATGGCAATTGCACTTGTGTTGTCACAGAAAATAGGAATCCTTTCAACTTGCAAACCATAGTCTAGCAATTGATTTTTCATCCATAAAATCTGTGCACAGCAACTGCCAGCAGCAATATATTCAGCTTCAGCTGTAGAAGTAGAAACTGAATTTTGCTTTTTACTTAACCAGGACACAAGCTTGTCTCCTAAAAATTGACAGGTTCCTGTTGTGCTTTTTCTATCAATTCTGCAACCTGCATAATCTGCATCTGAATAACCAGTTAGATCAAAACCAGAATCTCTAGGATACCAAATGCCAAGGTTTGGTGTTCCTTTGAGATATCTGAAAATCCTTTTAATAGCTATCAAATGAGACTCTCTAGGATCAACCTGAAATCTAGCACACAAACATGTAGCAAACATTATATCTGCCCTACTGGCTGTTAAGTACAGAAGTGAGCCAACCATGCCTCTATAACTTGAAATATCCACAGACTTTTCAGTAGTGTTTAGTTCAAGCTTAGTTACAGTGGTCATGGGAGTTTTTGCAGATGTGCAATCCATTAGATCAAACTTCTTTAAGAGAACAAAAATATATTTAGTTTGACTAATGAATATTCCATCACTAACTTGCTTAACTTGTAAACGAAGAAAGTAAGTTAGTTCTCCCATCATACTCATTTTATACTTGCTTTGTATCAGTTTGGCAAACTTTTTACAAAGTTTCTCATCTGTAGAGCCAAAAATAATATCATCTACATAAATTTGAACAAGTATGCTAGAGCCATTCACATTTCTGAAAAATAAAGTTTTATCTACAGTACCTCTTGTGAAGTGATTTTCCAAAAGGAACTTTGATAAAGTATCATACCAGGCTCTAGGTGCTTGCTTCTGTCCATAAAGTGCTTTCAGTAGATAATAGACATACTCTGGGAAATTTGGATCTTCAAAGCCAGGAGGTTGACTTACATACACTTCTTCCTCCAAATCTCCATTCAGAAAGGCACTTTTGACATCCATTTGATAGACCTTGAAATTGGCATGGGCTGCATAGGCAAAGAAGATTCTGATAGCTTCAAGTCTTGCAACAGGAGCAAATGTTTCATCAAAATCTATCCCTTATTGCTGACAATAGCCTTTAGCAACCAATCTTGCTTTGTTCCTTACTACTATGCCATTTTCATCCATCTTGTTTTTGAATACCCATTTGGTGTCTATTAGATTCTTTCCTTTAGGCTTGGGTACCAGCTTCCATACTTTATTCCTTTCAAATTGGTTTAGCTCCTCTTGCATAGCTAAAATCCAATCAGGATCTAATAAGGCTTCTTCTACCTTCTTTGGTTCTTCCTTAGACAGGAAGCTGCTGTATAGACATTCTTCTTGAATTGCTCTCCTGGTTTGAACTCTGGAAGAAACATCACCAATAATCAGTTCAAAGGGGTGATCTTTTGTCCATTTTCTTGGTTGAGGTAGATTAGCCCTAGATGAAGAGACCTCAATGTTGTCTTGATGTGTGATTGAGTTTTGATTGCTAGAAACTCCCCCTGAGTTTGTGGATCTTTGATTTGAGATTGGGGTGCTTTCTATGGTGAATTTTGATAACCCGACGGATGGTGAATTTTGAGTACCGACGGATGAGGCAGGTTGTCTTCCGACGGATAATACAGATTGCCTTCTGACGGATGAAGCATTATGTAACTCGACGGATGTTGAGTTTTGTGCTTCATTTGTAGTAAATTTGTCTGCATTATCCTTAGACACTGTTTCTTGATCACTCTCATCACTTTCATCACTGACCATCTCAACATTGTCGAATTTGAGGCTCTCATGGTAATCTCCATCTTTTAGTCCTTCAATCTTTTTATCATCAAACACAACATGTATAGATTCAACAACAATGTTGGTTCTTAGATTGTAGACTCTATATGCTTTACCAACAGCATATCCAACAAAAATTCCTTCATCTGCTTTAGCATCAAACTTCCCATTTTGATCAGTTTGATTTTCAGAATATAGCATTTACAGCCAAAGACATGAAGAAAGTTCAGAGTTGGCTTCTTGTTTTTGAACAATTGATAAGGTGTCTTGCATTTTGCTTGATTAATCAGAGAGATGTTCTGAGTGTAGCATGCAGTGTTGACAGCTTCAGCCCAGAAATATGTTGGTAATTTTGATTCTTCAAGCATTGTCCTTGCAGCTTCAATAAGAGATCTATTCTTTCTTTCCACTACTCCATTCTGTTGTGGAGTCCTTGCTGCTGAAAACTCATGCAAGATCCCATTTTCCTCACAGAATGCTCTCATGACATAGTTCTTGAACTCAGTTCCATTGTCACTCCTGATTCTTCTAACTTTGAAATCAGGATGATTGTTAACTTGCCTGATGTGATTGATGATGATTTCACTAGCTTCATCTTTGGATTTTAGGAAATAGGTCCAAGAGAACTTTGAGAAATCATCTACAATTACTAGGAAAAATCTTTTCTTTGAGATTGACAATACATTGACTGGTCCAAACAAATCCATGTGAAGCAGTTGCAGAAGTTCTTCAATTGCTGAATCAAGTTTCTTCCTGAATGATGCTTTAATTTGCTTCCCTTTTTGGCAGGCATCACACAGTCCATCCTTTGTAAACTCCACCAGAGGAATGCCTCTAACCAGCTCTTTCTTTACCTGCTCATTCATGGTCTTGAAGTTCAAATGGGATAGCTTCTTGTGCCATAGCCAACTTTCATCTTGACTTGCATTACTGAGAAGACAAGTTACAGATTCTGCTTTAGTTGAGTTGAAGTAAGCTAGATACACATTTCCTCTTCTCACACCAGTGAGAACCACTTTGTTGTTTTGATTATTAATCACAACACATGTTTCTTTGTTGAAGGTTACTGAGTTGCCTTTATAACAAAGTTGGCTGATACTCAACAGATTGTGTTTGAGACCATCCACTAAGGCAACCTCTTCAATGATGACATTGTCCTTTGAAATCAAGCCATATCCCACAGTATAACCTTTGTTGTCATCTCCAAAAGTGATACTTGGGCCAGCTCTCTCTTCAAACTCTGTGAGCAGGGTAGAATCACCAGTCATGTGTCTTGAACAACCACTATCCAAGTACCAAAGATTCCTTCTGTTTCCCTGCACACATCAAAATCAAATCAAGTTGATTTTGGTACCCAAGTTTCCTTGGGTCCTGCCTTGTTAGCTTTCTTCTTCTGTTTCTTAGGTCTTAACTCATTTGACTTAGGAATTTCAGATTCTTCCTTAGTCATTTGGGTTGGGCCTTTCAAACCACTAGATGCAACAGAATTATTATGCATGTTATGGCTAACAGGAAATGGCATGCTTGGTGCAAACATGTTATTCCAGTAAGGCATGCTAAATGGAATTTGAGGCATATTGTATGCAGCATAATATGGATTAGGTGCAAATGGCATATTAGCAAACTGTGCATTCATGTTCTGTGTAGGCATAGCATTAACAGGCATAGGAGGCATGGCATTCATGTTAGAGAATTGAGGCTGAACAGACATGGGAGTAGGCATGGCAGATTTGCAATTAACAGACAAATGATTTACACTACCACATTTGACACAGATTTTTCTAGGAGCATATTTGTCAGGTGTGTAGTTATTATGTTTGTTAATCCCTACTTTACCATTCCTATTGTTTTTCCTTTTAGTCTCTGTTTTTACCTCTATCTTCTCAAGTCTGTCACTCAACTGTTTGATAGTCATGTGACCAACATTAGCCTTCTTCCCTTTCTTGGCTTGACTTGACTCCCCTGAAACAAAGTTCTTGAAAACAGACCCATACTTTTCATTTAGCTTGGTTAATTTGGCTTTGCTAATGGGTTTGCTCACAGCCGACGGATGAGGATTTTTATCATTCGACGGATAACACATTTTGTTATCCGACGGATAGTCCTCATCATCCGTCGAGACATCTGTCAGCAATCCATCTACCAAAATAGGTTCTAGTTTCTCCTTATTCTTTTTCTAGGCTTCATCACAAAAGGACTCAATTCCTTGAACCTTGGTGATTTGAGCATGAATGTCTCTGGATGTTTTCCATGCTTTAATCACCTCCTGTTCACGATCGAGCTGCTTCTTTAAAATTTCTTCCTTTTTCAAGGACTCAGTTAATTCCTCCTTAGCAATTCTACACTCAATTTTTAGTTTCTCAAACTCAACAAACTGAGACTCAAGCACATTATTCCTCTCACTCAAAAACAAGTTGTTTTCTTTGATTTTAGCATTTTCTTTAGTGAGGGACTTAAGTGTAACACGCAAATGATACAATTCTGTAGACATGTCATTTATTGCATCATTACACTCAGCTTTAGATAAATGTGCAAGGTTTGTAGTAATTACCTGATTGCTTGAGGAACTTGTCTCTGTTTCATCTGATTTGGCCATAAGGGCTAGATTGACATAGCTGACATCCTCATCTTCATCCAAACCATCGGTTGCCCAGTCATTCTCTTGTGTAATAAAAGCCCTTTCCTTCTGTTTGAGTAGATCAAAGTATTTTTGCTTATAATCCACAGACTCAAATCTTTTCTTACTGGAATCTGACTTTCTACACTCATTTGCAAAATGCCCTGCCAAGCCACATTTGAAACACTTGAATTTTGATTTATCCACCATGTTTCTATTTGGCTTGGCAGCTCCAAAGTTCTTCTTGAACTTGAGCTTGGCAAATCTTCTTGAAAGGAATGCTAGGTGCTCATCAATGTCCTCCATGTCATCTTGACTCAAAGAATCTTCACTTTCTGCAACTAGCCCTTTACCCTTTCTTTCACAGGCCTTTGAAGTTGATTCCACAGCTTCCATCTTCACTTCCTTCTCCTTTTCCAGTTCAGCCACTAGTGCAATGGATCCTCCTTTCTTCTTTCCTCTCTCCATTCTTTCATCCTGCTCTATTTCAAGCTCATAGGTCTTCAAAATGCCATACATTCTCTCCAAAGTAAACTCCTCATAATCTTGAGAGTTTCTCAATGAGACTGTCATTGGTTTCCATTCCTTTGGAAGAGATCTGAGAAATTTCAGATTGGAGTCTTTAGTCTGATAGACTCTCCCATGCAATTTAAGAGCATTTAGTAGCTTTTGGAATCTACTAAAAATGTCAGTGAGTGACTCACTTTCTTCATTGTGAAAATGCTCATATTGCTGAATTAGGAGCTGCATTTTATTTTCTCTTACTTGCTCAGTACCATCACAGATTATCTGTATTGTGTCCCAAACTTCCTTGGCAGTCTTGCAGTTGATGATGTTATCAAACATATCTGCATCAACATCATTGAACAGAATGTTCATGGCCTTTTTATCTTTCCTGACTTGTTCAAGATCAGGTTCAGACCATTCATGCCTTGGCTTTGGAACATATGGTTCATTTCCTGTTGCAGCTCTCATTGGAACATGAGGGCCTCTTTCTATGCAGTCCACATAGGCCTCATCTTGAGAAAGCATATGAAGATGTATCTTTACCTTCCAATGATCGTAATTATCTTTATCAAGAAAAGGAATCTTGACTCCAACATCTTTCTTGTTCATCTTGCTGTATTGTTTTGATCTTTAAACTCTTTGTAGATTAAGAGCTTGCTCTGATACCAATTGTTAGTCCCTTAACAATATAGCAAGAATTACAGAAGGGGGGTTGAATGGAATTCTTGAACTTTTTCTTGAGATAAAAATGTTCAACTCGATTATAGATATATTTGTTTTGATTAGACAATGCGGAATATAAACTTTAATGAATCAAAACAAGAGTAATTAAAAAAACAAGAGTCTTTAAAAACTTTCTGGTGGATTTAAACAATTCCACCAGAGATATATTTAATATATCGAGAGGACTCTGTGTGCAGAAATGCTCACAGCTGCTTATACAAAATAGAACTACTAAGAACACAGGAAATGCTAAAGATAGTGCTTACAAAGATTTCTCTTTTTTTGTTTCTTAGCTCTCTTAGTTGTTTTTATATTTGCTACTCTCTTGGTTTATGTATTACCAAGATTACAAAATCAAAAGAACTGAATAAATATAAAATCTAACAGTCTTGATCTTTGCTGCTTTTCATCCTCTATTACCCAGTTAATGGGCTACCACAGTGTGTTTGTATCCAACTCAATGGCTGTGTGTCAGCTTTCACTGTTCAACTGATGTTTGAATCTTGATATGATCATCCGTCGACTTTCAGATCATCCGTCAATGACTTACTTGATCATCCGTCTACTGCTATTTTAAACATCCGTTGAAAGTCATTTGATCATCCGTCGAAGCTTTGTTAAGCATCCGTTGATAGTCATTTGATCATCCGTCGAAACTTTGTTAATCATCCGTTGGTAGCTATCTTGGCACTTGACTTCATTTCACTTATACAGAATTACAAGACATTGCTTATGTACAGTTAATCAACCTATTCTGCATATCTAGTTAAAGTCAACATGACTTATATGCTACTACAGATTCTATACAAAGGTGCATACAACACTGTGCTACAAACTTATTATTACATAAGCTACTCACTCGATGGATAATAAGTTACTCATCCGTCGGGACTAAAATGAGTTATCCGTCGGGACTATAATTCTTATCCGTAGAGTGCTACATTATTTCACTAAGTAAAATCTACTTAGATGTTTTGTTTAGGTAATCATCAAGTGCACAACATATTCACAACATATATAAAAGATTCGCAAGAGTGAGCTAACTAGCCCAGCAAGTCATGATAACGATAACTAAGGTTAAACAATGATCAAATGAGATGATTCAAAGGAATCAAGTTTCTTTTTAACTAATCATTAGAATTGGATATTCATTTTAAGTTTTTAAAAACCAGGGTTAGGCTGCTGATCAGTCACGCACTAACCCCGAGCAAGCACACAGCACTGCTCTAATTACTGGATCCAAGGCACACATTGGCCTAACTTGACCATTGGTATAGTCTGACCATGTATCTGGTCCACATGTATAAAACTATCCAATCCTAAAGCAGTTCAATAGGATAAACAATATAATTCGATAAAACAAGATCATAATCAATGATGGTTAAACACTTGAATAAAAACGTAAGGAAACTCATGGATATCTCAAGGGTATATCAGGGTATGTATAAGAAACGGTTTTCAGTTTGTACAAGGGTCAGGTATTAGACCCGTAATGATTTTTCAGGATATGGTTCTTTGAAGTTATAAGGAATGATTGGAATATAAAAGTTTATGTGTTTTCAAATCATTCTCTTTCAGTGTTTGGTGTCTGGTAGTTATACTTTTGAAGAGTAGTATTATATTTGTATGGTTTGGTGTCTGAGGATCAACAAAAGGGCGGTTTGTAAAGAATAAGGCTTACGGCTCAAGATCACGAAAGAATCAGGGTTTAAGGGTAAATAGTTTGAAGCATATGCATTATAAAACAGGAGTTATGTTTAATAATAGCAACATGTTATGAAACAGATCGAAAACATTGGTAATATATCTTGAAGAAAAGTTCAGAAATACTTGCGTTACAAGGCGTTACAACTATTAATGATCAACTCTGAGTCGACTCTGCTGCTCAGGCTCTATCGTCCAATCACTAGATCCCCTTGGATTCGACTTCGACACTTAGGTCTTTCTGTAGAAACTCTACTGAGCTTGTCGACTGACCACTAGGTTATCTTTAGTCCATCGTCCATTTTCAGGTTCCCGATTATAACCTACAGGGTCGAAATGCTCTACGTTAGACGTCTAGGTATGCTTGATATATCCTCGATACTAATTCTTACCCAACGATATTCAAACCCGACTCGTAATTATTCATATTAGAATAACACAGACAATAATTAGGGTTCACATTCTCGAAATCGATTCAGTGTTTATTTTCAGAAAAGACGTATACTCGTCATTTTACGAAATTAGGGTTACTGTGTTTTGGACAATACATACAACACAACATACAATCAGGTTTTGTATAAAACATACGCATATATATATTTACTTATACTCGCTCGACGTCCCTATAATTCTCGGATACGCTCCCGTATTTCCGTAGTTCAATTTTCCGGAAATCAGATAGTGTCCCCTTTGTTTATCGGACTACCCGTCGAAACATCAATCGACGTCAATTCAATAACAATCCAATTTAAACCACGACAACCTGTTACAACTTGCAAATTCCAATCACCGATACAATTTAGTTATTAATTATTATTACTCGCATGTTTATATTTTTATTTGTAGGACTCAGAAATGATTCATCATTGTCCACCATCGGCTCGCTGAGGCTCATCGTCGACGGCGGAAAAATTTTCGGGGCACCTAATTATTCAGGTTCCAACACAAACATTCCACCAATTAATTCAGTTAAAATCAATCGCACGAAATTATTTATATCATGAATCGTAGTCATAATTTCCTACAATTAAAATAATTACACAGATTAATTCAGATTACTGAACCAGAGTACAACCAACAGATCAAGGTAACGGAACAGGGCTACACGCGCACAACGCGCCACAACACAAACACCACAAAGCAACCAAGAACACAGGGACGGCCGGAAAGCCCAAAGCCACACAGCCAAACTTCACCCACATAGACACACACATACACGAATTATACACACACATCAATACACATATATACAATCACGTATGTATACATATACAGATAACAGCATAGATGAATCGATTAGCAATCGAAACAAAAAGGCTGGAAGTAGTTACCGGAACACAGGCGGCATAGGGAGTAATAAGAAGGAACGACAACAGGAAAAGAAAGGAAAGACCGAGAGAGATTGATGATAGAGAGAGCATAGAGAGAGTAGAGTGAGAGAGATAACGAGAGATGAGAGATTGAGAGACTATAGATTGATGTTTACAATATCAAATGACTCACACCTCTGTTTCGCTTAACAACACGGCACGTGTCCCGTTTAATGGACACGTGTCGTGTCCTGTCTGATTACAAGTCGATTCGCATCATTTTAATCGATTTTAATGGTAAAATCTACGAATAAATATTACCCAAACCATACCAAAATAATCCTAAAATTTTCTAAACAAATCCCGAAACTAATAAAATAAAATTTTTATTGCAGCAGGGGACAGTTTTGTTGCAACTTAGAAATAGGGAGATTTGACCATGTCATGGGTAGGCCCTCATTAGGCCCAATTGGGCCTTAGTTAGAGGGTATGTCAGAGAAGTTTTTCCAACCATAGTTCATAGGATATGAGCTAGAACCATGTGTCACAAGTTAATTCAAGTCAGTGCATTTTCTGCCCAGAAAAACAGGGGAACCTTGGACTTTTAGCTTAGGCCCAAGAAGGCCCAAGCCAGGCCCTTGAGCCACATCAAGCTTGTGAGATGCCCTTAGGTCAGGAGAGTCTTCTGTAAAAGTTTTGAAGGAAAACTTGTAGTTTAAGAGTGTCTAATGTACTCAAGAAACCATAGTTGTCATTCTGAAATTTGCACCAGTGAGCACTATCACTTATCACATAGTTTTAGAACACTTAGAAGTGAGTATTAGGTCGACCACCATAGTTGTAAGATAGTATAAGGTCAGTAGAGAAAAAGGCACAAGTGAGGGTCAATAGGTTTTGGATAATTTAGGAAAGGCACATCGAGTTAGGAAGCCAAAATTAGAAGACCTTGTCTAGTTTAGCGACCAAGTGACTTAAGTGGTGAGTCGAGATCATCCAAGCCTAGTGTTGCATTATGGTACATATGGTGTTATTTGATGTTAATATATGATATGTGAATATGTGGCTATGTGTGTGCAATTATAATTTAAAAGTGAATATAAATTAAAGTGCATATAGGCCTAAGTGCCATCCGTGTTTAATTTTGGGTTGTAAATAGGATTGAGATGGTAAGAATATATTATAATGAGGATTATTATTATTTATGTAGGATCTCGAGACGAGGGAAAACTTGCCATAAAAGTCGAGTGAAGCTCCAGTTGTTGCTCCTACCAGTCAGACTAGACCAGCCTATCTCAAGGCAAGTGATTCAACTTGACCTTCGTATTTACTAAAATCAGTTCATATATATATCGATGCAACTATCCTGAGTCATTTTGATATATTTAAATCAAGCGTATCTTATGTTTATCTTCGAATTATATAGAAATGCTATGAACCCTCAAGTACTTATTGCAAGTAGATCAAAAGTCATACCATGCTAGTATACCAAAGTAATGGGATGCCATGATAAAATAGAGATTTGTTATAATACTTTATTGATCCTTTTGATTATCATGCTATTGATCCCTGAGAAATCTTGATATTGCACCCTGATGATTTGATTCAACTCTTGAAATAACCTCGATGAAAACTTTATCTTGATACCTAAAAGCCAATCATTTCTTAAATTCATTCATGATTGTTTGATAACCCTATCCTTACCCTAAAGCTTGATACCCTGTTATATCTTGAGCTGATGATCACTTTCTTTATATTTTAACACCTCTATCCTATTTGGAACCAGTGATGCTTATCTTCTTGATGTTCTAATACCTATACCTTGTCTACAACCATTGCTTTAAGCCTAGTTTGGCATTATTCTTTCATATTATCCAATAGCCTTGCTCAATTTCCTTGTCAAAGTTCTTGTTTATGGAAACCTCTTAATTACCCTAATATAGTAAAGTCTAGTGGATCATGGCCCTGAGATTTAGTGTCATATTTCTAGTATTTCAAGTTGATCTATAATCCCTTGATAAAAATGTTTACAGTCAAAAGAGATTTTGTCATAAATCGGCATCATTTTTTAAAATGATTAAAATATGGATTTTTCAGTCCCAAAGGGGGATAAATGTTTTTTGAATGGTGGATCTCGACTGAGACGCGAGTCCTTTCCACACTTATATTAGGCTTAAAAGTTGCCTAGGGATTCCCATTAATGTTTTAGAACCCAGCGAGGTTCGGGATTACTTCACGGCTGATCACCAGCTGTAATCCGTAGCGTCATAAAATGATTTTGATTAAGATATGATTTTAAAATTGTTTTGATGCAAGCAAAATGATGCCATCTCACATAGTTTTCATCTCTCGTTACCTTTGGTTATGACTTTCCATTGTTATTCTTAAAAGTATATCTTAATTTATGTTTTATGTCGTACTGTTAGCACTTGTTGAGCATTTGGCTCACTTCTTGCTTTACCCTGATATTACAGCTAGCAGCTATGGTTAGATTCAAGCAGACTGCCCGTAAGACCTGTGATGCTGATGCTTACGTTCGAGCGCAGGTAGAATAAGTAATAATAGTTGTGTGAGGACTCGGTATTTGTAATCAGATGTAATAGTTGGTAGTGTTGGGCTGTTCCAAACCCTAAACTGTAAGATCTTGGTTTTGGTTGTGTATTCTTCATTAAAATGATGTAATAGCTATATTTATTTTGCTATTTAAGTTGGGGGTGTGACAGGTTTTGGTATCAGAGCCACGGTTTAGAGTCCCTGGACAGCCCAAATAGGTTATAGGATTTGTGTGTAGGTTATAGATATTATGCGAGAGAGTAGGTTAAGTAAATTATTATTAATACTCCTCTTATTGGTTGTCAGCAAAGGGCGCATTCCTCGTCATCCTCTGGGTCAGACGACACTATTGCTTTCTCTGTGTATGCTGAGTTGAGGCGCGAGTTCGACATGCTTCAGGGCAAGTACGACCGACTGATAGACCGACTGAAGAACGTGTATCCAGACAGCCGAAACTACGAAGGGAAGCCCAAGGAGCAGATGACTGCGAGACTTGAGACCTTGGTTCAGTACGTCAATACTAAGCTTGAGGAGATGCCAGCGCACCGGAACCGTACCAGCCAGTATGTCATTCAGATGGTGGCGGATGAGCTCCAGAGCATTGTGAAGACGCTTCGAGAGGAAAAGACTACCAAGCCCCGTTCAGATGGAGTGGAGCCTTAGTTCTTTCCATTTACCTTTCATGTTGTTGTACTATCAGACTCTATGGAATCCCCAGTTGTTTCCGTTTTTCCTTTAAATAAGCCTGTTATTCCTAGAATCAGACTATGTCCCAATCCTATGTACTGTGACCTTTAAAATTTCAATAATTATGTGTTATTGTTCCATTTGCTCTCAACTGTTATTTTATGTTTTTATCATCATATCTGCTTAATTTGGAAAGTTGACCCCATATGAAAATGAGAATGCCATGCGATACCCTCGAATCATTTTATCATTCATATCTGTTTTGACACAACTCTTATTTCAGGATCATGCCTCCCAAAAAGAAGAACCCAACAACCACCTTCACCACAGACCCAAATATTCTTCGACTACTGGAAACCTTGCAACAACAAACCAATGCTATAGCTCAACAACAACTAACTCTTCAACAATGAATTGAAAACCAAGATAACCGTGAGCCACACCAACCACCTGAATGACCAGTACCACCTAGACAAATTGTCACTTTCAAAGCTTTTCAGAATGTGAATCCACCTGTATTTTATGATACCACTGATCCAGTGATAGCTAACACATGGATCAAGGAGATGGAAAGGGCTTTTGAGTTGGTACAGTTAGGAGACGATCAGAAGACGCCGTATGTTACATACTTCTTGAGGGGAGAAGTTATCTATTGGTGGGAATCAGTAAAGGCTATGGAAGTCACTCAGCAGGTTTCTTGGGAGAGATTTAAGAAGTTATTTCTAGACAAGTATTACCCTAAGTACATGCAGAATCAGATGGAGCTAAAATTTCTTGAGTTGAAGCAAGGGAACATGACTGTATTAGAGTATGAGAAGAAGTTCACTGAGTTGTCAAGGTTTGTGACAAAGTATACCAGCACTGAGGAGGAAAAAGCAAAGAAATTTCAGCAAGGATTGGAGCCTTGGATCAGAGATAGGGTGGCAATGTTTGAGCTTGAAACTTATGCGGGAGTAGTACAGAAAGCTGCTCTGATTAAGAATAATGGGATGCAGTCAAGGAAAGAGAGGGATAACAAGAAGAGGAAGGTTTCATTTTATGGAGAAAAGTCTGAAGCTGGAAGTTCGCAAGATCGGAATGTAAAGAGGATTGATTTTCAGAAGGGCGGAAATTTTCAAAAGAAGGGAAATTTAGGCAAAAGGCAAGAATCAAAAGGGAACAACCAGGCAAGTCAAGGGCAAGTTGGGGAAAACACGTTCCAGAGACCGGAATGCAAGCACTGTGGAAGAAGGCACCCCGGAGTATGTAATAAGCTGAGCATGACCTGTTATAGGTACAATCAGAAGGGACATTTGGCAAATGAGTGCAAGATGCCGAAGCCAGGAGTTACGTGCTACAAGTGTGGGAAGACTGGACACATGGCTAGGGAGTGTAAGGCAACAGGACCAGTCAAAGCTCTGATGAATGTGGCAAGTACAAGTGCAAGCGTACCAACTGAGGTATTGGCATTACCTCCACCACCCGCACCAACCCCGCAAGCAACAGCAAGGACATTTGATCTAAAGATGAAAGATGCTGTTCAGAATTCTGAGGTGATAGCAGGTACACTTTTACTCAATAATGTCAAAGCTAAAGTATTGATTGATTCGGGAGCAACAAGATCTTTCATATCAGAATCTTTTGTTGATAAGCTCCAATGTGATAAAATGGTTATGAGTGAGGTAGTAAATGTGGTAATTGCGAACCAAGAGAAGATTCCTGTGAATCAATTTTGTCCAAAGTGTGAGATCGATATTTTGGGATATAAGTTTTCAGCCGACTTGATACTCTTCAAGTTGGGAGAGTTTGACATAATTTTAGGAATGGATTGGTTAGGAGAGAATAGCGCTCAGATTAATTGTAAGACCAAGAGAGTGTATTTAAAGACGAATAGTGGAGAGAAGGTAGTATTTAAGGGGTAGAGGCAAGAGCAACTATTTCTTACAATCATTCAGGCTAAGAAGTTGCTTAGAAAAGGTTGTGAGTCGTTCCTAGCATATGTAGTGGATTCAGAGAGAGGCAGCCTCAGCATGGAAGATATTCCTGTAGTTAGTGAGTTCCCCGATGTGTTTCCTGACGAACTACCAGGCTTACCACCAGATCGACAAATTGAGTTTGAGATCAACCTTGCTCCAGGCACGGAACCAGTTTCAAAGGCCCCATATAGGATGGCACCAGCAGAAATGAAAGAGTTGGCGAGCCAGCTACAAGAATTATTGGATAAAGGGGTGATACGACCAAGTACATCGCCATGGGGAGCACCTATTCTGTTTGTAAAGAAGAAAGATGGGAGTATGCGTCTATGCATAGATTACCGGGAGTTGAATAAGGTGACGATCAAGAACCGCTACCCACTACCAAGGATAGATGACCTTTTTGATCAGTTGAAGGGAGCAAAATGCTTTTCGAAGATTGATTTGAGATCCGGATACCATCAATTAAAGATCAAAGAAGAAGATATTCCTAAGACCGCATTCAGGACCAGATATGGGCATTATGAATTCCTAGTAATGCCGTTTGGATTGACCAACACTCCGGCCGCATTTATGGATCTGATGAATCGGGTATTTAAGAAGTATTTGGACAAATTTGTCGTGGTATTCATTGATGACATCCTTATTTATTCTAAGTCGGAAGAAGAACATAAGCAGCACCTCTGGATAGCCTTGGAGATACTCCGACAAGAGAAGTTGTATGCCAAGTTCACCAAATGTGAGTTTTGGTTAAAGGAAGTTCAATTTTTGGGGCATGTTTTTGGAAATGAGGGAGTTAAAGTGGATCCGGCAAAGATTGAGGCAGTTATGAGTTGGGAGAGGCCAAAGACTCCTACGGAAGTGCGAAGTTTTCTAGGATTGGTCGGATACTATAGAAGATTCGTCAAGGATTTCTCGAAGATCGCCACGCCATTGACCAAGTTAACCAGAAAGAATCAAAAGTTTGAATGGAGTGCAGAATGTGAAGATAGCTTTCAAGAGTTAAAGCAGAAGTTGGTAACAGCTCCGGTGTTGGTACTTCCAGATGATCAAAGGAATTTTGAAATATTCAGCGACGCTTCACATAAGGGTTTGGGTTGTGTGTTGATGCAACACAGTAAAGTGATCGCATATGCGACAAGACAGTTGAAGCCACATGAGTTAAAGTACCCGACACATGACTTGGAACTAGCCGCCATAGTGTTCGCACTTAAGATTTGGAGACATTACCTCTATGGAGAGAAGTGTGAAATCTACACGGATCACAAGAGTTTAAAGTACATTTTTACTCAGAAAGAGCTCAATATGAGGCAGAGGAGATGGCTGGAATTGATCAAGGACTATGACTGCTCGATAAATTACCATCCTGGAAAGGCGAACATAGTGGCCGATGCTCTGAGTAGGAAGGAGAGATTGAATATGATGATAACATCAAAAGAGTTAATTGAAGAAATCCAAAAAAATTGGAATTGGAACTTTGTGCTTATGGAAAAGTCGAGGAAGTTTGTCGTGCAATGACCTTTCAGCCAACACTAGTGGAAAAGATAAAGAAGTGTCAAGAGGAAGTAATGGAAAAAGAGAAGAAACAGTTATCTGGAGAGGAGATTAATACTCAAAGGGATGAGCAAGGGATACTAAGGTTTTCATCCAGAATATGGATTCCCCATGTACCTGAATTAAAGAATGAGATCCTTCATGAAGCCCATAATTTGAAATTTTCAATCCACCCGGGAAGCACCAAGATGTATCGAGACTTAAAGAAGAACTTTTGGTGGCCAAATATGAAGCGAGACGTGGCAGAATGGGTTGCGAAGTGCTATACTTGTCAGAAAGTAAAGGCAGAACATCAACGACCAAGCGGATTAATTCAGCCCCTGAAGATTCCAGAATGGAAATGGGAAAATATCGATATGGACTTTATAGTAGGACTACCGCGAACGAAATCCGGACATGACGCAATATGGGTTATAGTTGATCGCCTTACGAAGTCAGTCGGCGCATTTCCTTCCAATAAATGAGAAGTCGTCACTGGACAAGTTGGTTCATCTGTATGTGCGCGAAATCGTACTAAGGCATGGAGTACCCGTATCAATAGTTTCAGACAGAGATCCCCGATTTAACTCGAGATTCTGGAAGTAATTTCAGGAATGTCTGGGCACAAAATTGAATATGAGCACGGCGTACCACCCGCAGACTGATGGTCAGAGTGAAAGGACAATTCAAACAATTGAAGATATATTGCGCAGTTGTGCAATTGATTTTGTAGGAAGTTGGGACGACCATTTACCGTTGATTGAATTCTCTTACAACAACAGCTATCATTCCAGTATCGGCATGCCACCATACGAAGCTTTGTACGGGCAAAAATGTAGATCACCAACAAGTTGGGATGAAGTAGGAGAAGGAAGAATTCTCGGCTCGGATTTGGTACAACAGTTGCATGACTCGGTCAAGTTAATTCAGAAAAGGTTGCTTGCTGCTCAAGATAGACAGAGGAAGTATGCGGATCCAGCGCGTAAGGACGTTCAATTCCAAATTGGCGAAGCTGTGTTGCTGAAGGTGCACCTAGAAAAGGGTTGATAAGATTTGGCAAGAAAGGGAAGTTAGCACCTAGATACATAGGTCCTTTTGAGATTTTGAGTCAAGTGGGAAAGGTGGCCTACGAGTTGGCCTTACCACCTCAGTATCGACATGTGCATAATGTGTTCCATGTGTCGTTGCTTAAGAAGTACAATCCTGACGCTAGCCATGTGATAGAATATGAACCTGTAGAAATTCAGACAGACCTGTCATTTATGGAGCAACCGGTTAAAATACTCGACTGGCAAGTAAAGAGTCTTAGAAATAAGTCAGTAAAGTTAGTAAAAGTACTTTGGAGGAACCATAAGGTCGAAGAGTCGACTTGGGAGTTAGAGTCTGATATGCGTTCCCGGCATCCTCATCTTTTCTCTTAGATTCTGGGGACAGAATCCCTTAAGGGGGAGAGGATGTTACGACCGGCATTTTATGTAATATTATTTGTGGATTGGGTATAATATTAAACTCAAATGAAAATATATTCAATGATTGTACGCTAGTATGAGTGAAAGTTTCTGCATTATAAATTTGCTTTGTGTAGTATATGATTTTTCAAAGCAAGAGTTTATTTAATTTCTTTATTTTTGATTTATAAGGAATATTCTAAGTTTTGGAAAAATTTCTTTTAAAAGGTATTTTGTTCACAAATTTTGAAAATGATTTTATAAAGTCTCTAAAAATCCAAGTTATTTTATGATATAAACTTTATAATTTTTGAACTTGTATTTTATTTTATAAAAATAAATCATTATAAATTTTAGTTGTCATATTTATCAAATTACATAAGAGACCATGCATGCAAATCACCCATCTATTCTCTCAAAGGGCAAACAAGACTTTTCCAACCCCACTAACTCATTTGATTATTACCAAATTACTACCTTAGCCTTGCATGCAAAATGGCCTAACTTTAACCAAGGGACATTTTTATAAGTTCTCACTTCCACTCATCATTTGTAAACCAAATAGCATAAAACAAAGAAATCAAAGTGGGAGAAGTCATTCTCATTCCACACTCCAACACCCCACAAATTTTCTCTCCTCCCCCTCCCACATTGCTCTCGGCCGAAGGCCAATTCCCCACCCCCCTTCCATTTTTCAATTCATTCTTCATCTTCCCAAGTGTAAATCTTTTACCTACATTCATCTTATATACTTTCCAAGTGTTTTGTGACTTGGAAGTTGAAGTTCCATGGATGCATGTGTAGTTCTTATGTGATCTCCAAAGAGAAACTCTTGATTCTTGTGAATTCAAGAGCTCTCTATGAGATATATTATGTATATGTGCTAACTAAGTATTTTATGGAGATATCATGCTTTAAAATCCTTTGCATTCTACTGAAATTTCATTATATATTTATGTTTAGCCATGCATGTTAGTTTTAAGACATTAAAATGATGATCAACCATGTTTTGCATGCTACTCTTTTCGAAATCATGTAGTTATGTTTAAAAATCTATAAATTCGAAATATGTCTGCTTAAAATAGATTGTTTTCATGATAAATTTCTTATTAATACTTAAAAGAAGTTATATTTCATGATTATTAAGGATGAGTATTAGGTGCAAGTCGATTTTGCAAGCATTTAAAACTTTATGCCTAGCCGAAATCTTGTTATGTGCTTTCCATGAGTTGCATGTTATATTTTTGGTTGCATGTTGTTGTTTTTGGGCATGGATGATCTCACCCAAGTTTATTTTGAGAATAAGGGAGTTATTTCAGTAGATCACCATGTATAAGTCTTGGTTTAAGTATTGAGTTGTTGTTAGTTGAGTTTGTCAAGTCAAAACCTTGGAAAATGAGAGTTATAGTTTCTGCAGAAAAAAATCAGTATAGCACCCTGAGGTTTAGAGTGAGTTTTGACCATGTCATTGGTGTGCACTTTGAGGCCCAAGCTACCAGAAGTTAGTATTGGGAGTATATAAAAGGTTTTAGGAGTTGGTTGGAGGTTTGCATGTCATTTGATTAGGTGCACAAGTAGAATCACAAAATCTGTCCAGCAGGGGACAGTTTTGTTGCAACTTAGAAATAGGGAGATTTGACCATGTCATGGGTAGGCCCTCATTAGGCCCAATTGGGCCTTAGTTAGAGGGTATGTGTAACACCCCCAAATCCGGGGTCGGGGATCCGGGTTGTCGCGAGTTCCATTTCCCTTAATAACATCCAATCTTAATAATTACTCAACTACTCTGCACTGTGACCCCACAATAAACACACACACCACACGTTATAGTCTCAGAGATGAACATCCAAAAAAATAATCACAAGTCCTTATATTCCACAATTATCTGCCAATACACCTTAAAAGGTTTTCTGACTAAATTTACATTTCTTTGCCATTATTACAATTCATAAATATACATAAATCTGGTACATCAGAAGTTGAAAGCCTAGCCTATTGGTAGTTCCTACCTCAGCTACGGCGGCATCAGTGCTTCTAAAAAACTGCGGAACGTCTCCTAACCTCTTGCGAATCGGGAGCTTGGTCCGGTTCATCTTATCTATCTGATGTTGTGTGATGAAAGAAGAAAGCAAGGGTGAGCAGCAAGCCCACCAAAATAATATGTATAATGATTAACAATATATGAGCCTTCTCATAGTACTCATGAAAGTCTTGGTCAAAAGAAATGAACCAAGTTTGATATCTTAATGCGATGAAGTCGCAAAATATTCAGTATATATATACATATATACTTCAAAATATTGGAAGTCCTCTTCCATGCATAATATACACAAAGTCCCAGTGTATAACTGTATAAAAAATATCGTTGCAAGGTGATCTCATATATCTAACCTTGTCTCAACGTTTTTCTGAAAATCTTTGTCATTCATAAGACAATTATTAATTAGATATAAGTTTAAAAAAATGAAGTTACAAGATACTCCAATATACTTTATATCCAAATACTACTTGAACTACCACCGTTCAAGTTATAATCAGTTTCAAAGTTCATCACCCAGATGAGACTACAAGATAAGACTTGAATAGATTCAATCTTTGAAATATCATTATAAATAATGAAGTTACGAGATACTTCATTAAGTCCTGATATATATATCCATATATATATATATATATATCTCATACATTTCCTGAAAATCTCTGTCATGTAAAGTATGAACAGAGTTATAATATCCAATGAATTTTGGAAAGGAAAAGAATTTTGGCATAAACCAGATATCTTGCTGATCAGGCAAAGATACCAATAAGTAACCTTTTCTACTGTAGATGGATGAATTCCTCACCGGTCATCACCCTGGCCGTATTAGGACCTCGCGCTAGACCGTTACCCGGCCACTCACGTGTTGATGGACTGCCACCCAGCCACTTACACTTTGATAGACCGTACCCCGGCCTGTCGCTTATGCCGACTCAATTAGATGGGCTTACTTCCCGAACATTGGACAAGTAATCAATTCATTTATCAAAACAGCAACCTTGTTGCGAATGTAAAATGCACCACAGAGCTGGATCCCCCAGGTTTTGAGCGAGTATTTAAATCCCCTTTGAAAGGAAGATCTTAAATATAAAAATGAGTCTTGGGGTCCAGTCTAACTTTAAAAATCATTTTGAAGACTCGAAAACATTTTTAAGAATGTTTGGAGTACTGCTGATTTATTAGAATAAATCAGTCCCGATATATTAGGAAATATCTGAATATTATTATTTAAATAATATTCCCGTAAAGAATAATCTTTATAAAAATAATTGAAGTAGAAGTTTTAAAACTTATACTTGAACGAGTATTAAATAACCAAAGATACACTTATATGAAAGTATTATCTTTATTTGAATAATCGAAAATAAGTTTGATTATTAACACCTTATTCTTTAATAAAATAAAGAATATATTTCAGTAATAAGCGGAGTCATAATACCTCGAATGAATATTATAAATAATATTCATTAAATAAAATAAAGGAGTCATACATCCTCAAATGAATATCCAAGTAATATTCAATAAATAATATAAAGGAGTCATAAGTCCTCGAATGAATATTCAAGATAATATTCATTAATAAATAAAGTTATCGAATAAACCTTATTCGATTAATAGTTTTGAAAACTATAACCATATATATATAAATATATATATATACAAAATCTACTCGGGATCCTCGACTCCCGGTTTTAGAAAATGTTTTCACCTTTGGGTCCCTATACTAAGGGTATACGCAACTACTGCTCATCTCTAGCATAGGTATTATGCAACTATAAGCATCGAAATCAACAGATAGATAACCAGATTACGAAACAGACATGCATATATACCATATCAGCATGCTCCAATATATCGCAAAATTTGCTAATAACAATCATGCACTTATCACAAGATAATGCATATACATATGTTTACATCACAACAACAGTTATAACGGGTAGAAAACTTGCCTGAGCGACTTGGGGTGATAAAAGGCTCGGGACGAGTCTGGTAACCTATAAACAACAAGTAAGTTGGAATTAAACCAAAGTCACTTGTAAATCTATACTTTAACTAACTTAGACTCTAACGCTTGTTTTGCGCTTACTGATTTGCTTAAGTCACCCGGGTACCCTCGGCTCCACCATTTTTAATAATTTAATCCTTTACGAGTTTTAAGGCGATTCCTTCGCGAGTGTCTTACCAACTGCCTAACACACTTACCATAAATGTTTCATACTCCAATTAGTCCTTTAAGGTCTTTAACCAAGGTTTCAAAGTAAGGCGAGGGGAAATGTTTCGTTCGCGAAACGTCGTTACTTAAAACGGCCGTTTCTCCTAAACCGTACATCGGAATCAAACGAACCATGTATCAAAACGAAGCTCGTAACATGAGCTATCTAAACATGGCAGTGGTCATAATCTAGCAGGGGGTTCTCGGGTCCTAATGCTATGCACAAAAACAGTCCAAAGAAAATCGGACGTTACGACGACTATGTTTACGCGATTTCCAATATTTTAAACCATTCAAAACCCTCCCAATTCAACCTCAAATCCAACATACAACCAACATCCATCCTTATCACATCATAACAACCTCAACCAATTCAATTTTAACATTCATACTTATGCCTAAGCTTAACTTTAACCATACTTAAGTTCTTTTAATCAAAACCACAACATTTACCATTCCATTTCACTACCATTTCAATTCCCAAACTCTAATCACAACAACAAGCTACAATATCATTCTACTAATCAAAATCATCTTATAATACATAGGAATCTAGGGTTTGGAGATGGTATACCTTCCTTGAAGTGGTGGGAGGAGCTAGGAAGCCTTAAGAAGCTTTGAGAAGTCTTAGGAATGCTTGGATCTTCAAGGAAAACAAGAAAAACTTCAAGTTAAAAACTTGAAAACACTATTCATAGTCTTCTTCTTTGATTAAATGGAGAAGATGGAGAAGGAATTGATGGCTTAAACTCATGATATAGCCCTAACTAAGCATGAAGATGATTAGGGAATTAACTCACCAATTTAGGAAGCTTGGATCTTTGATTTTGAATTTCTTGCTCTTTTGAATAGTAAAAAGCCGAGAGCTTCTTCAAGAACAAGCCTTGGTTCTTTTTGATTTTGATGAAAATGATTTTACTTGGCTTGGTTGCTTTGTTTATGTGTTTGATTTAGTCAATTACCTTGTTGCCCTTGAATTTGTGTGGTTCTCATTCAACCACACCTCCTTCCTTCCCATGTCATGCTTGTGTCATCCTCATGATGTCATCCTCCCCTCCTTGTCCTCCTTCTATTGGTTGGATGACATCATCCCCACTAATCCCCTTGATTAACTTCCTAATCGTTTGCCTAATGACCGCTGATCTGATATACGGTTCGCTTAACTTTCGTTTTCGTTTATCGTTTGAGGGATCATACCCGGGATCTTATTACTTAGGTTCCCTTAACCTTTCTCAATATATTGTATTCCTTTTATGATCCTCTCTTATAATCCTTTAATTTAAATCCTTTTTATCCTGTTACCTTATACTCAATTCTTTCCGTATCTATTGGATTTCCGGGAAAATCAAAGTGTTCGGAATTGGATTCTGACGATCTTTACATACACTTATATACCACATAGAGTACTAATAATATTCCATAAGATCAATAACAGAACCCCTACATAGCGTGGCATGAAAATTTTTCTCATTCAGCAAAAACACTATTCATAAGGGTTTCAAAAATTTCCAAAAATCGGGGTTATTACAGTCTCCCTTCCTTAAAAGGATTCCGTCCCGGAATCAGATAGAAAACAGTTGGGGATGCTTTTCTAGCATTGTGCCTTCTAACTCTCTAGTCAATTTTCGACATTGTGGTCCTACCACCAACTCTGCCTAGTTTGATAATCCTTCTCCTAAGCACTTGTTCCTTCTCACTCTATAACCCTTCCTGGTTGCTCCATATAGGTTACGTCGGGTTGCATATCTATGCGCTCATATGCCTCTATTTATCTGGCATCTGAATTACACTTCCTTAACATTGATACGTGAAACACGTTACGACCTGCTACATGTTTGGGGTTAGGGCTAGCTCATATGCTAACTTCCCAAACATCTTAATATATCCAAGGGTCCAACAAATTGTAGACTTAGCTTTCCTTTCTTTCCGAACCTCATCAATCCTTTCCAAGGGATACCTATAACATTACTAGGTCCCCTATTTCATACTCTTTGTCCTTTCATGTCATGTCCATCTTGGGCTACTACCAGCCGTCCTCTGATTAGATGTATCATATCCTTGGTCCTTTGGACTACTGCGGATCCGAGCATCTTGCGTTCTACAACTTCATCCTAACATAAGGGAGATCGACATTGTCTTCCCTCAAGGATCTCATAAGGCGACATCTCGATAATGACAAATGATCTATTGTCGTAAGAAAACTCAATCCGTGTTAAGTGATCATTCCAATTTCTTTCAAGTCTATTGCACAGACTCTCATTATAGCTTTTAGCATTAGAGCTTCTGCTTCTCAATACCCATTCTTTTCGAGTTCGTAATCGCTACTACCTTCCGTTCCTAATATTATACTGGTTATACTTTTGCTCGTTAGCGTTCTATAACCTTTTAATAACCATGCCAACCTTAGTATCACGAATGTGTTTCCATTCCGAATACTACCACAACTTTATTACTCCTTTTTCAGCTGTTTCTATTTTTGAAAGCTTAATCCTTCATATAGAAGTAAAAGAATTTATTGAGAGATCACTATGATCATGAACACTTGTTATATCGCATAGTTAGTACAGAAGGTGGCCAGCCTTTAGTACTTGACAAGCAATTAAACAATAGATGGTATCCTACTAGGCTTCTATCACACAGATAGATAGTCATTCGGCAATACCTCCCCTTTCTGGAAGGGTTGTTCTTCTCAGCTTACATGAAATGAAAAGAAGAGAAAAGAACGAATTGAAGAGAATTGTATATATGAAAAAAATATACTGCCACAAAATATCTGGCTTGGAACCTACCTCTGAACTATAGAGCTTTGTCATAGGAGAACAAAACATATACGTATTTATATCAGCATCAAGTATTATAGCATCGTATTTCCCATGCCTAAATATTTCTATTCCGTCCATCATTCTATGGACCCATGCTCTTCCTCGAGCTTATACACAATCACCTTTGAAACTCCCTCGATTTCGAAAATCGAACCTGGGATCTCATTTTAGACATCACCGTTACTAGAGTTCTATGCTTGCACCGCAACCTTCCTCATATAGTAATACGACTCTCTTTTCATAAGAGGGAATAAATATTCAATAGGTAGATACTCTACTTAATTAGTCTATCAATGATAACTTATACACTACCACGACCCGTTTAGTGGTACTCAATCTCAACATCCATTCCAATACAACTCTCACGGTTGTAATCAGCTCATTACTCGCAGAATCATTGCTGCATTACTATGGCCCACCGTTTACCTACTGTAGTCATTCGTTTTCCATGAAGTTTTAATAGCTAACCATACGGAGTCCATTCATATCATATCTAATTCTCCTAAGGAGTTAACATAACCACCAATCACAATTCATGAAGAACACTCCAAACTCTGACGTACTTTTATGACATGAAGCAGATAAAATTGCAGAAGAGTTTCAATCAAAGCAACGATAGCAGGTTAATACCATTCTTAATCATATGCCTTAAATAGAAGACTTAACTCAAAGGTTCGTCTAGTCCTTTTGGAAACATGGTCCTGGCTTATCCCAAGATAGGACCTCCTAAGATAGATAGCCCGTTCATGGCGATTACACGAATTAAACTTTTACCAACTACTATTACGGTTGGGTATTACACAGTCATCAGAAGGAATGTCAATCTTCCAAACCATAATACAACCTTCACAGTTTTAACCATCATCACTGTATTCCTCTGGCACAAGTGCCTATAATTATCCTCTTACCTTTAAAGTGTCGGCCACCTCTTTGGCCTTTCCTGATATTAAAATTTCCTTATAGTCAATGTCATTTTAACCACCTCCAAATAAATTTTCTACCTTATTTCAATCACTGCTTTTGTGAAGATGTATTCCTTAAAATCTGATGAGTAAAAAAAAATATCACCATTTTTCCATAAGTTATTGCCTCAGTCTTTAGAGGTTAATCACTGTCACGGCTGACTCTCAATCATACTTAGAACATCTTTTATCTTAAGTCCTAATTGCCCTGAATAATTTCGACCTTTACTGGTTCGATCCATACTTTCTCGTGGTTTAACACGTGCCCCACTTGGCATCATTATAATTATGTCATATTTCCTTTATCAACATTTTTATTCTTGAGAATTTCGGATATTTCCTTTCTCCTTGTAAAACCTCTAAGGTTATCCTTCAATCGTTCCTCCTGTATTCTCTATATACAGGGCATATCAAAATACCATTTACTAATACTAGAACCATTGTCTATATACTTCTGAAAAATTTCTCCACTGATCCTTAAAGGTTATTATTACCTTAATCCTTTCCAATTCATACTGTCAAAACTCATACTATCCCTATTAAGGGTGAAATGCCAACCTTTATGCATTCCCCTAGGATTCGTTTTAAGTTACCGATGTTCTATCCTTAATTCCACCTTTAAAAAGGTACAAGCATCCTTCCATGGATAAATAAAGTCATATATCCCTGATAAGGGTATCTTATTCAATCATTTCCACCTCGATAGTCTATACCGAATTTCACAATAGCATCCTTATTCAAGTTAAGGTCAATCCACATGGCCTCCAAAAGATAAAAATGGTTATCCGCTTTTCTTTCCTGATTTGGTAATGATCACATGGATGATCTGGAAGATATTGGTCGTGTTCAACGTGAACTTCTTCTTAATAAATCCTTATTTACTTTTGTTGTTTATCTCAACAGTCATGTCAATGTTGGGATATCTTTCATACCTGGCGTCTCCCTTCCTGGGTGTCAAACCACCGGTCTTACACTTCACATTCTTGAAGGTCACTTCCTTCATCCAATTTTCTTAATTTTTTACTTTCTTGTCTCCTCAGTCTATCCGCGTCTCATTATTTATCCTTCGAACTATCTCAAGGTTTCTTCGAATCCTCCCAACTTATAGGGGATAATATATATGTATCTCTTATGCCCTCAACCATCAATTTTAACTCATGGTGAATCACCCTCATCCTGACGATTACATACTTTTCTATTTCTATTACTACGAGTCTTTAGGGTTTCCTCATACCCAACTTCCTTATCATTCCTCAAACTCTATTGCCTTTATATTCCTTTCTCTTATCATTATTTCATGAACTAACACAACATAAGCATTGATTTCAAATATCCCGTCATTCTGGATTCGTGTCCTCAGAATGAATTTTGATAACTTTTACAACTTAGATTCATAATTCATCATACTCATCCGCTTTTGTTCTAGCTCCAAAGCTTTGACACTACCTCCATAACCTTGGGAAGTACTTTCCCGAAAATAATTGTCTGAACTTAAATCAGTTTATTATAATCTCTTGCTCCGTGCCTTCCTTGGTCTTTCACCAGCGGGTGGCCTCTCTCTTAGGAGGTTAAGTGACAAAAACAGTCTTTTGTGGTTCGTCCATCATTTAGAATCTCAAATAATTCCTATATTTCCTTTAGCCAGGCTCTTGCCTCGACTGGGCCAGCTTGTTCCTTGGAACTCTGAGAGCTTAGCGACTTAGAGGTCCTGAAAGAATTTCACACCACATTGTTTCCTCAAGGTGGTGGTTGGGAATAAAATATAAGTTCTGTTTAGACAGGTTCATGAATTTCCGTATAGGAGTACCGTCTCGGGTCTCCTTATCTCGCTCGACTTTTGCTTTCTTAGTCTAAATATTTCTTCCTACTCCCCATAATTGGAGTCATCTTTTAATTTAAAATCTTCATTTTCCACTTTATTATATTCCGGGTTCTTTATATCTTAATTGCAACCTCCCTGATTATCACGTTCCAGGTTTGCGCTTAATCTTTTTCCTTGTGGGGGCATATTACTTGGAAAATTTTGAGAATCTCCGGATATTTGTCTTACTTACTTTGCTTAAGTCTTCCCCTCGTTTAGTCCTTGCACGATTGCAAATTATGAATTCTTAAGTTCGATAAACTTCATGACACTCTCTTAAGTGTTAATAGAGCAATTAACAATGTGATTTATCATAAACAAACTGACCTGAACTGAAATTAACGAATATATACATAACCATTTGTTCGAGGGTACAACAACTGAACATATTAAAGAGGATTACATCATTTGAACTTATCGCTCCTATTCCAAAAGTACTACCGTAGATAGTCATCTCATTATTAAAACTAATCATTCATAACTTAGGCTAATCCTCCAAAAGCGGTGCTACATGAAACCCTTGTTTGATTACTCTGGCTCTACACACTACCATGGATTAAGAGATGCGAGCACGCACGACATCCCTAACCTGCTCCATCACAGAGGTGATGAGGTCTAAGATAGTCGCAAGTAGAGCCGGATCAACCTGACCCTCAAGATGGCCTCTAGCTGTAACACGGGTGGTAGCCTCAATCCTTTCCATGCTATACGTTAATCCTGCCGGAAGTATCCCGCCCTCAATCCTTGGTGCAGTAAGTCGATCCAACAGATCACTCCTAACATTACGGGCCTCAGACAGGCCACCCAAAGTCATATAATAATTGGCGATAAGAGAAGCCTGAGTGGTAGCATCTAGCAGTCCATGGGGTGCAGGTGGTGCAGACCCAGGAGATCCAAATGGATAACCAAGCACGGTATCAGGTGACAATGGTTCAGGGGATAAAGGTGGCATTTCCTCAGTATGTGCTGGGCTCTGTACAGGGGAGGGAACAGGAATTGGTGGAACCTCATGGATGTCTACAGGAGCCTCTGGAAGAGGGTCTGATACTGGTATAATTGGGATCGTGGAAGGCCCCACTCCTTCTGCCCTCATTAACCTTTGTGCCCTTGGTAACTCTTCATCCTCTAGTGCCACCCTCGCGGCCATTCTTGCTCTGGTAGTCGCCCTGACTACGGTCATCAGTTCCTCAGCGGTCCTCTCTTCATTCTCATCAGGATCCTCCATGAGATCCTCCTCAGCCACAATCCTTTCCGGAATAACATCCTCAACCGCAACATTCTCTATCTGAACCTCATACGGTCCCTCATTAGGGTACTCCATCGGATTCACAATTTGATCTCCAACTTGTAATAAAACATCCTCATGTTGATGCTCCTGAACCTCAAGGTTCGGTGCTCCGCTGTCCTATACGAGAACGAACTATGTTACTATCACGATACTTATAAGGGTTCCCGTAAGGGTTTTATCTGTCAGTGCTACGTTAGGTAGCCCGACTATGAACTTGGAAAGAGTTCTTATTATCTTAGTGAACTTATTATCTTAACGTCACATCATCTCTGAGGTTTATAACACTTAGCTCTGATACCATTTCTGTAACACCCCCAAATCCGGGGTCGGGGATCCGGATTGTCGCGAGTTCCATTTCCCTTAATAACATCCAATCTTAATAATTACTCAACTACTCTGCACTGTGACCCCACAATAAACACACACACCACACGTTATAGTCTCAGAGATGAACATCCAAAAAAATAATCACAAGTCCTTATATTCCACAATTATCTGCCAATACACCTTAAAAGGTTTTCTGACTAAATTTACATTTCTTTGCCATTATTACAATTCATAAATATACATAAATCTGGTACATCAGAAGTTGAAAGCCTAGCCTATTGGTAGTTCCTACCTCAGCTACGGCGGCATCAGTGCTTCTAGAAAACTACGGAACGTCTCCTAACCTCTTGCGAATCGGGAGCTTGGTCCGGTTCATCTTATCTATCTGATGTTGTGTGATGAAAGAAGAAAGCAAGGGTGAGCAGCAAGCCCACCAAAATAATATGTATAATGATTAACAATATATGAGCCTTCTCATAGTACTCATGAAAGTCTTGGTCAAAAGAAATGAACCAAGTTTGATATCTTAATGCGATGAAGTCGCAAAATATTCAGTATATATATACATATATACTTCAAAATATTGGAAGTCCTCTTCCATGCATAATATACACAAAGTCCCAGTGTATAACTGTATAAAAAATATCGTTGCAAGGTGATCTCATATATCTAACCTTGTCTCAACATTTTTCTGAAAATCTTTGTCATTCATAAGACAATTATTAATTAGATATAAGTTTAAAAAAATGAAGTTACAAGATACTCCAATATACTTTATATCCAAATACTACTTGAACTACCACCGTTCAAGTTATAATCAGTTTCAAAGTTCATCACCCAGATGAGACTACAAGATAAGACTTGAATAGATTCAATCTTTGAAATATCATTATAAATAATGAAGTTACGAGATACTTCATTAAGTCCTGATATATATATCCATATATATATATATATATCTCATACATTTCCTGAAAATCTCTGTCATGTAAAGTATGAACAGAGTTATAATATCCAATGAATTTTGGAAAGGAAAAGAATTTTGGCATAAACCAGATATCTTGCTAATCAGGCAAAGATACCAATAAGTAACCTTTTCTACTGTAGATGGATGAATTCCTCACCGGTCATCACCCTGGCCGCATTAGGACCTCGCGCTAGACCGTTACCCGGCCACTCACGCGTTGATGGACTGCCACCCAGCCACTTACACTTTGATAGACCGTACCCCGGCCTGTCGCTTATGCCGACTCAATTAGATGGGCTTACTTCCCGAACATTGGGCAAGTAATCAATTCATTTATCAAAACAGCAACCTTGTTGCGAATGTAAAATGCACCACAGAGCTGGATCCCCCAGGTTTTGAGCGAGTATTTAAATCCCCTTTGAAAGGAAGATCTTAAATATAAAAATGAGTCTTGGGGTCCACTCTAACTTTAAAAATCATTTTGAAGACTCGAAAACATTTTTAAGAATGTTTGGAGTACTGCTGATTCATTAGAATAAATCAGTCCCGATATATTAGAAAATATCTGAATATTATTATTTAAATAATATTCCCGTAAAGAATAATCTTTATAAAAATAATTGAAGTAGAAGTTTTAAAACTTATACTTGAAACGAGTATTAAATAACCAAAGATACACTTATATGAAAGTATTATCTTTATTTGAATAATCGAAAATAAGTTTGATTATTAACACCTTATTCTTTAATAAAATAAAGAATATATTTCAGTAATAAGCGGAGTCATAATACCTCGAATGAATATTATAAATAATATTCATTAAATAAAATAAAGGAGTCATACATCCTCAAATGAATATCCAAGTAATATTCAATAAATAATATAAAGGAGTCATAAGTCCTCGAATGAATATTCAAGATAATATTCATTAATAAATAAAGTTATCGAATAAACCTTATTCGATTAATAGTTTTGAAAACTATAACCATATATATATAAATATATATATATACAAAATCTACTCGGGATCCTCGACTCCCGGTTTTAGAAAATGTTTTCACCTTTGGGTCCCTATACTAAGGGTATACGCAACTACTGCTCATCTCTAGCATAGGTATTATGCAACTATAAGCATTGAAATCAACAGATAGATAACCAGATTACGAAACAGACATGCATATATACCATATCAGCATGCTCCAATATATCGCAAAATTTGCTAATAACAATCATGCACTTATCACAAGATAATGCATATACATATGTTTACATCACAACAACAGTTATAACGGGTAGAAAACTTGCCTGAGCGACTTGGGGTGATAAAAGGCTCGGGACGAGTCTGGTAACCTATAAACAACAAGTAAGTTGGAATTAAACCAAAGTCACTTGTAAATCTATACTTTAACTAACTTAGACTCTAACGCTTGTTTTGCGCTTACTGATTTGCTTAAGTCACCCGGGTACCCTCGGCTCCACCATTTTTAATAATTTAATCCTTTACGAGTTTTAAGGCGATTCCTTCGCGAGTGTCTTACCAACTGCCTAACACACTTACCATAAATGTTTCATACTCCAATTAGTCCTTTAAGGTCTTTAACCAAGGTTTCAAAGTAAGGCGAGGGGAAATGTTTCGTTCGCGAAACGTCGTTACTTAAAACGGCCGTTTCTCCTAAACCGTACATCGGAATCAAACGAACCATGTATCAAAACGAAGCTCGTAACATGAGCTATCTAAACATGGCAGTGGTCATAATCTAGCAGGGGGTTCTCGGGTCCTAATGCTATGCACAAAAACAGTCCAAAGAAAATCGGACGTTACGACGACTATGTTTACGCGATTTCCAATATTTTAAACCATTCAAAACCCTCCCAATTCAACCTCAAATCCAACATACAACCAACATCCATCCTTATCACATCATAACAACCTCAACCAATTCAATTTTAACATTCATACTTATGCCTAAGCTTAACTTTAACCATACTTAAGTTCTTTTAATCAAAACCACAACATTTACCATTCCATTTCACTACCATTTCAATTCCCAAACTCTAATCACAACAACAAGCTACAATATCATTCTACTAATCAAAATCATCTTATAATACATAGGAATCTAGGGTTTGGAGATGGTATACCTTCCTTGAAGTGGTGGGAGGAGCTAGGAAGCCTTAAGAAGCTTTGAGAAGTCTTAGGAATGCTTGGATCTTCAAGGAAAACAAGAAAAACTTCAAGTTAAAAACTTGAAAACACTATTCATAGTCTTCTTCTTTGATTAAATGGAGAAGATGGAGAAGGAATTGATGGCTTAAACTCATGATATAGCCCTAACTAAGCATGAAGATGATTAGGGAATTAACTAACCAATTTAGGAAGCTTGGATCTTTGATTTTGAATTTCTTGCTCTTTTGAATAGTAAAAAGCCGAGAGCTTCTTCAAGAACAAGCCTTGGTTCTTTTTGATTTTGATGAAAATGATTTTACTTGGCTTGGTTGCTTTGTTTTTGTGTTTGATTTAGTCAATTACCTTGTTGCCCTTGAATTTGTGTGGTTCTCATTCAACCACACCTCCTTCCTTCCCATGTCATGCTTGTGTCATCCTCATGATGTCATCCTCCCCTCCTTGTCCTCTTTCTATTGGTTGGATGACATCATCCCCACTAATCCCCTTGATTAACTTCCTAATCGTTTGCCTAATGACCGCTGATCTGATATACGGTTCGTTTAACTTTCGTTTTCGTTTATCGTTTGAGGGATCATACCCGGGATCTTATTACTTAGGTTCCCTTAACCTTTCTCAATATATTGTATTCCTTTTATGATCCTCTCTTATAATCCTTTAATTTAAATCCTTTTTATCCTGTTACCATATACTCAATTCTTTCCGTATCTATTGGATTTCCGGGAAAATCAAAGTGTTCGGAATTGGATTCTGACGATCTTTACATACACTTATATACCACATAGAGTACTAATAATATTCCATAAGATCAATAACAGAACCCCTACATAGCGTGGCATGAAAATTTTTCTCATTCGGCAAAAACACTATTCATAAGGGTTTCAAAAATTTCCAAAAATTGGGGTTATTACAGTATGTCAGAGAAGTTTTTCCAACCATAGTTCATAGGATATGAGCTAGAACCATGTGTCACAAGTTAATTCAAGTCAGGGCATTTTCTGCCCAGAAAAACAGGGGAACCTTGGACTTTTAGCTTAGGCCCAAGAAGGCCCAAGCCAGGACCTTGAGCCACATCAAACTTGTGAGATGCCCTTAGGTCAGGAGAGTCTTGTGTAAAAGTTTTGAAGGAAAACTTGTAGTTTATGAGTGTCTAATGTACTCAAGAAACCATAGTTGTCATTCTAAAATTTGCACCAGTGAGCACTATCACTTATCACATAGTTTTAGAACACTTAGAAGTGAGTATTAGGTCGACCACCATAGTTGTAAGATAGTATATGGTCAGTAGAGCAAAAGGCACAAGTGAGGGTCAATAGGTTTTGGATAATTTAGGAAAGGCACATCGAGTTAGAAAGCCAAAATTAGAAGACCTTGTCTAGTTTAGCGACCAAGTGACTTAAGTGGTGAGTCGAGATCATCCAATCCTAGTGTTGCATTATGGTACATATGGTGTTATTTGATGTTAATATATGATATGTGAATATGTGGCTATGTGTGTGCAATTATAATTTAAAAGTGAATATAAATTAAAGTGCATATAGGCCTAAGTGCCATCCGTGTTTAATTTTGGGTTGTAAATAGGATTGAGATGGTAAGAATATATTATAATGAGGATTATTATTATTTATGTAGGATCTCGAGACGAGGGAAAAGTTGCCATAAAAGTCGAGTGAAGCTCCAGTTGTTGCTCCTACCAGTCAGACCAGACCAGCCTATCTCAAGGCAAGTGATTCAACTTGACCTTCGTATTTACTAAAATCAGTTCATATATATATCGATGCAACTATCCTGAGTCATTTTGATATATTTAAATCAAGCGTATCTTATGTTTATCTTCGAATTATATAGAAATGCCATGAACCCTCAAGTACTTATTGCAAGTAGATCAAAAGTCATACCATGCTAGTATACCAAAGTAATGGGATGCCATGATAAAATAGAGATTTGTTATAATACTTTATTGATCCTTTTGATTATCATGCTATTGATCCCTGAGAAATCTTGATATTACACCCTGATGCTTTGATTCAACTCTTGAAATAACCTCGATGGAAACTTTATCTTGATACCTAAAAGCCAATCATTTCTTAAATTCATTCATGATTGTTTGATAACCCTATCCTTACCCTAAAGCTTGATACCCTGTTATATCTTGAGCTGATGATCACTTTCTTTATATTTTAACACCTCTATTACAGCTAGCAGCTATGGTTAGATTCAAGCAGACTGCCCGTAAGACCTGTGATGCTGATGCTTACGTTCGAGCGCAGGTAGAATAAGTAATAATAGTTGTGTGAGGACTCGGTATTTGTAATCAGATGTAATAGTTGGTAGTGTTGGGCTGTTCCAAACCCTAAACTGTAAGATCTTGGTTTTGGTTGTGTATTTTTCATTAAAATGATGTAATAGCTATATTTATTTTGCTATTTAATTTGGGGGTGTGACAGATACTCAGCAAATTATGCTTGAGACCATCCACTAGGGCAATCTCCTCAATGATGACATTGTCTTTAAAAATCAAGCCATATCCCACTGTATAATCCTTGCTATCATCTCCAAAAGTAATACTTGGGCCAACTCTCTCCTTGAACTCTGTAAGAAGGGTAGAATCTCCAGTCATGTGTCTTGAACAACCATTATCGAAGTACCACAGTTTCTTTCTATTTTCCTGCACACATCAAAACCAATCAAGTTGATTTTGGTACCCAAATTTCCTTGGGTCCTGCCTTGTTAGATTTCTTCTTTTGTTTCTTTGGTTTGATCTCATTTGACTTGGGGATATCTGATTCATCCATAGTCATTTGAGTTGGACCTTTGAAGCTAGTCATTAAAATAGAATTATCATGAACATTTTGATTAACAGGAAAAGGCATGCTATTTCCAAACATGTTATTCCAGTAAGGCATGCTAAATGGTATTTGAGGCATACTAAATACAGCATAATAAGGATTAGGTGCAAATGGCATATTAGCAAATTGTGCATTCATATTATGTGCAAACATAGCATTCATAGGCATAGAAGGCATGTCATTCATGTTGGGAAAAGAAGATGGTACAGATATGGGAGTAGGCATGGCAATTTTGCAATTAACAAACAAATGATTAACACTACCACACTTAACACAGATTTTTCTTGGAGCATACTTAGCAGGTAAGTAGTTGTTATGTTTGTTAATCCCTACTTTCCTATTTCTATTGTTTTTCTTTTTAGTCTATGTTTTAACCTCAATCTTTTCTAATCTATCATTCAATTGCTTGATGGACAGATGACCAACATTCACTTTCTTCTCCTTCTTCACTTGACTTGATTCTCCTGAAACAAAGTTTTTCGAAACTGATCCATATTTATCATTTAACTTGGAAAGTTTGGCTTTACTCACAGGTTTGCTCACAGCCGACGGATGAGGATTTATGTCACTCGACAGATAACCTTTCTGATTATCCGACGGATGACTCTCATCATCCGTCGAGTCTACATTTGTTAGCAATCCTTCAACCAAATTAGATTCCAGCTTCTCTTTACTCTTTTTCCAGGCTGCATCACAGAAGGACTCAATACCTTAAACTTTGGTGATTTGAGCATGGACATCTCTAGATGATTTCTATGCCTTAATCACCTCATGTTCTCGTTCAAGCTGTTTCTTCAAAATCTCTTCTTTCTTTAAGGACTCAGTTAATTTATCCTTAGCAATCTTACATTCTATTCTCAATTTTTTAAATTCAATAAACTGAGACTCTAGCACATTATTCCTCTCACTTAAAAACAAATTATTTTCTTTGATTTTAGCATTTTCCTTAGTGAGGGACTTAAGTGTAACACGCAAATGATATAATTATGTAGACATGTTATTTATTACATCCTTTAGATAAATGTGCAAGGTTAGTGGTGATTACCTGATTACTTGAAGAACTTGTCTCTGTTTCATCAGACTTAGCCATTAGGGCTAGATTAACATAGCTGACATCTTTATCCTCATCCAGACCATCTGCTGTTCAGTCATTTTCTTGTGTAATAAAAGCCCTTTCCTTTTGTTTGAGCAACTCAAAATACTTTTGTTTATAATCCACAGGCTCAACCTTCTTCTTGCTGGAATCTGACTTTCTAAACTCACTGGCAAAGTGCCCTGCCAAGCCACATTTGAAACACTTGAATTTTGATTTATCCACCATGTTTCTATTTGGTTTAGCTGCTCCAAAGTTCTTCTTGAACTTGAGCTTGGAAAATATTCTGGAAAGAAATACAAGATGTTCATCAATATCATCCATATCATCTTGGCTCAAAGAATCTTCATTTTCTGTTACCAGCCCCTTGCCCTTGTTTTCACAGACCTTTGAAGTAGACTCAACATCTTCTATCTTCATCTCCTTCTCTTTCTCTAACTCAGCAACCAGTGCAATGGACCCTCCGTTCTTCCTCCCTTTTTCCATTCTTTCATCTTGCTCTATTTCAAGCTCATAAGTTTTTAGAATGCTATACATTCTCTCTAGTGTAAACTCCTTGTATTCTTGTGAATTTCTTAAGGAGACTGTCATTGGTTTCTATTCTTTTGGAAGGGATCTCAGGAATTTGAGGTTAGAATCTTTGGTTTGGTAGAATCTTCCATGCAGCTTCAGAGCATTAAGTAGCTTTTGAAATCTACTAAATATATCAGTGAGAGTTTCACCTTCTTCACAGTGGAAATGCTCATATTGTTGAATTAGTAACTGCATCTTGTTTTCTCTAACTTGTTCAGTGTCATCACAGATTATTTGAATGGTATCCCAAACTTTATTGGCTATCTTGCAGTTAATGATGTTATCAAACATGTCACCATCAACTCCATTGAACAGAATATTCATGGCCTTCTTTTCTTTCCTGACTTGTTCAATATCAGGATCTGACCATTCATGCCTTGGCTTGGGAACTGATGGCTCATTTCCAGTTGTAGCTCTCATTGGTACATGAGGACCTCTCTATATGCAATCCACATAGGCCTCATCTTGAGAAAGTAAATGAAGATGCATTTTTACCTTCCAGTGATGGTAATTATCTTTGTCCAGAAAAGGAATCTTGACTCCAACATCCTTCTTGTTCATCTTGCTATTTGTTGTGATCTTTAAACTCTTTGTGCTTCAAGAGCTTGCTCTGATACCAATTGTTAGTCCCTAACAATGCAACAAGAATTACAGAAGGGGGGTTGAATGTAATTCTAGTTTACTTTTTCTGAATTACAAAATGTTCTAACTCAAACTATATATATAAGTGTTTTGATTTGCAAGGTGCGGAATCACAAGTTAAATAAATAAAAAACACAAAGTAATTAAAAACACAAGTCTTTAAAAACTTTCAGGTGGATTTGAAAGTATCCACCAGATATATATATATATATATATATATATATATATATATATATATATATATATCGATTTAAGAACTCTGTGAAGAACAAATTGTCTCATAGCTGCTTTACAAGTGAAAAAACAAACTACAGAGAAATTCTTAATAGTTACAGCTTTTTCTATTTCTCTTCTAAAAGTTTTTGCTTAGTTATTTGTTCTACTAGCTACACTTGGTTTATATACCACCAAGTTTACATGGTAATAAGACAAGATAATAAAACAAAACTAACAAGTCAAACTCCATGCTGTTTCACTACTCTATTCCAGCATCTTTGAAAATCTTCTTAACTTGCATGGAAATGGTAATGCTTCTTTGTTCTTCATTTCCTGTTAAACAGGCTTCCACATTCCTTTTGCAAACACCCAACGCATTTGACTGTGTTGTCACTGTCAACAGATATTTGAATTGATCATCCGTCGAGTACATGCTTGTCATCCGTCGGGTTTCCTTGTTGATCATCCGTCGGGTAGCTTTGTTGATCATCCGTCGAGTAGCTACTTCATTTCACTTATGCAGAATTACAAGACATCTTATATTTACAATTAATCAACCTATTCTACATATCTAATTAAAGCCAACATGACTTATATGCTACTATAGAATCTATATAAAGATGTTTGCAGAAATGTGCTACATGACTTATTATTACATAAGCTACTCACCTGATGGATATCAATTAATCATCCGTCGTGACTATATTAAATCATCCGTTGGGACTATAATTGATCATCCGTCGGGTGCTACATTTTTCACTAAGTTAAATCTACTAAGGTGTTTTGCTAATGTAATCATCAAGTTCACAACATATTCTCAACACTTTGTATCTCCTACTTTTATTTATCTTTTAATTATTTCATTTTTCTAAATAATTACATACTATAAATGATTAGAGTAAGTTTTATTGAACAAACTACATATTTATTTTATGATTTTATTAGGAAAACTACTTTTTTAAAAGGTTTTTTTGTTGTACTTTGAATTTCAGTATTCAACTTGAGCAGTGTGTAAGAATGATAGATGTTAAATGACCTTATATACGCTAAGACCCAACCATCTAACCGTACCACGTTACACTAATTATATATCTACTTTTATTTATCTTTTAATTATTTTATTTTTCCTAAAATATTGTACTTTGAACTTCTGTACTTTCTGATTTATTAATTAATTGATGTACCTTTTTGGTACATTTTTTAATATTTTTTATTTATGTATTTGTCTTTTATATATGTTTTTTGTTTCTATAATTGTTTTATATTTGTTTAGGGTTTTTGTCTAAAATAAATACATATTATAAATGATTATAATGAGTTTTATTGAATAAACTACATCTTTATTTCATGAGTTTATTAGGCAAACTACTTTTTTTAAAAAATAATTAGTTTTTTTGTCATACTTTGAACTTCAGTATTTCTACTTGAGCCTGTGTAAGGATGATACTGTTTCAATTATGAAATGATATCATAAATCTCGACGACCAAACCATATGTATCTCCTATTTTTATTTTGTTAGGTCACACAACACTATAGAAGGGGGTTGAATATAGTGTTTATACAAGCAAATTGATTTAGAACACAAGTATGTAACAGTAATAAAGTTTATTTAATATAATAAGCTCTATTACAAAGTAGGTTAAACTACTCTCTCAGTGATGAACAATATCACTAAGAGCTGCTAGGTTACAATTAATAATGTTCTCGTGAATGATAACACTTATAGTGTAAACCCTAAGTTGTGTTTATATAGTACACAGTTACAAGATATCTTTTAATTGATATGGAATATAATTATGTCTCCTAAAATATATCAATCATATATTATCTTCTACAAGTCTTCTAGCTGTCCAACTCTCCATGCATATCTTCTATTATTTTAGTCATGATCATCTCCTGTAAATCAGCTGCATTCCTTATCTGAAGTACCCGCAGTTAAGTCTTGATATAAATCCTGACGGCCTTAAGTTCAAATATAAGTTCTAACTTCAGTAAGTTCTGATTTCTAGTAAGTCCTGATATATTAAATTCTGAAACTAAACACAACAGATTAGACATGACATCACAAATATATCTAACAATCTCCCCCAACTTGTAAATTATGAAAAATATACAAGTTAATAGATTTGATGATGTCAAAAACATTTAAGTACAAATGCAATGAGATTTTATTTAAACAACTAACTACAACTTACAGTCCTTGCAGCTTTTACCAATTTTACTGAGTCAATCTGAATCGAAAGTGATTCTTGACAAAGTTTGATATCAGCTTCTCTTATGCATTCCTCAGGACTTGAGCTAATGTAGCCTTGACTTGCTTCATGTCTTCATCTTGACTTTCAATCTGTTAGATTACAGTCCTAAGTGCTGAGATGTGATTTCTTTCCAATCCATCACCAAGTCTGATTACCCTTGGATGAGATGAGTCTTCATTATAACACAGACATTTCTCTTTCAGAATAACTTCAAGTTTAGCAGAATCTTTCTTCATTGGAATTTCACTTCCATCATCTTCAACTATCTTTGGAACAAATTCTACAACCCTCGATCCAGAGATTCTGGCTTTATCTCTTATAGTCTTCATGATGAAATTTGACCATCTTCTGGTAATCTCAGACTTTATCTCCAAAATATAATGAAAGAATTGAAGTTCTTTCAGAGATTTGTTCAACACATCTGATTCTAACATTCTGTAAGTTCTTCCATCTTCAAGAAATAGAATCAGCTTTTCTTTGACATTAATCTTATCATGAGCATCCAGTACCACTTGAACAGATATAAACTTGTCAAGGTGTTTCTGTGTAACTTCCTCAAGTGGTTTGTCAGTTAATAAGAATGGATCTCTAGTAAGTACTTCAACTCCTGTTTTGATCTTAGCTTCTTCAGAACCTAATCCAGCTCTATCGCTTGCTTCTCTAGCTTTCAATCCAATAGTCATGAAATCAGATAGAAATTGACTTTTCTTAGGATCTGATGGTGTAACATTCTTCCATAGGAGTTTCTTCTTATCAGTAATTGTCATCTTGTTCAAATCAACTTGAGCTCTGTCAGAGGTTGATGTCTTGATGACTTGATCAGGATTTGCTCTTTCATTTACACCTTGATATTTTAAAATGTTTTCACTCTGAACAACTTGAGCTATGTCAGAGGTTGTCTTAGATTCTTCTGTTATCTTCCTTCTTTTCAGAGTTTCAATAGTTCCATCTTCAGCAGCTGTATCATCAAAAACATGAACCAGTTTGCACACAGGTTTCATCAGGATTTGAGTAATCTTCATTTCCAGTTTCTTTGTTGGTTCATCAACCAACAAAGGATTTGAAGCCTCAGAAGTTGACCTTTCCTTGATCAAAATGCCTTTTGCCTCAGGCCTTGGAGGTTTCTTTGCATTAGAAGCTTTAGATTTAAGATTTGTCTTCTTAGCTGCAAATCTAGCTTCTTCCTCCTTTAGAGTCTCTAAATCCATTCCATGAATATGCTTGAGAAATAATCTTCTAGCAATTTCTTCATCAAGTGTCTGAATCTTGGGATCCTTATAGTAGACGGTAGTCTCCCTTCCCTTAAGCTTCAGAGTTTGTAAAAACTTCTAAGAGTCTTGACTTCCTCCTTGAATGAGAATATCAGAACTTGATATCAGACTTTGATCATCAGAACTTGCTTTCAAAACTTGAGCATTCACAGCTTCAGAACTTGTATTCTTCTGTGTAGAAGATTTGCTAGAATCAAAAATTAGTTTATGTGAAGAAACTTTGTTGTCATGCTTGCCATGACCTTGACCCTTGCCCTTGCTAGGGTTTCCCTGGCCATCTCCTTTATCATCCTTCTTCTTCGGTGTTTGAATAGTAGAGCATTTCGACTTAACTACCTTCTCCCCCTTTTGGCATCATCTGGCAGGAGTAGAGAGAGAAGAAGTTCTACTGAAGATTGGATTTCATTGAGTTGTGCTTGTTGAGAGGCTTGATTCTGCAGGACCTCATTCAGTTGGCCCTGTTGCTTTTCTTGAACTTTCTCAATAGCTTCAATATTTTCATGAATAGGTCTGATAAACCTGTTCTTATCTAGCTTGAACATCAGGTCCAGCTTATCAGCATTTTTCTGTAGTTTATCAACCTTGGCATGAGTAATGGAGTGTTGACCTTGAAGACTTTTAGTACTGAGAGCTGTGACTTTAAGTTGAGCTTTGAAGTTAGAGTTTGTCAAAAACTCATCAGCTTTTGTAATATGATCTGACAGAACTTTTGATCTTGGAATGAAATCAGATTCATTCCACTTCTTGGTCCGTTCAACTCCTCTGTGAGTTTCCTCCCAAGGAACCGGAGCTTCTTGTTCAACAAACTTTTTAAGCAGTGCCTCATTTCCAAGAATTTGAGCTGGAGTATTTACTGGAGCTGACTCTCCAGAACTTGCTAGAAACTCAACATCTTCTGACAACACAAGAGTGTTTGTGGCTTTTGGAGATTCTGGTACAACTTCATCTGTTTCCACATCCAGAATTGGAGTAGTTGGTATTTCAGCATTTAATGGAGAAACAGGTGGAGTTGTCACTTCTCCTTGTGGTGCTTCCAGAAATAAGACAGATGGAATGTTCAACCTATGAATGTCAATTTCAGGACTTAATCCTGAATCTTCAACTGTATTTGTTTCTCTGATTGGAGAGACAGGAGGTGTGATCATTATATCATGAACAGTGTCTTCAGCTTGAGGTGGAGGTGGCAAAGTATCAATCACTATTGGCTCTGATGAGATCAGAGATTCCTGATCGCCTTCCTCAGCTTCTTTAGTATCCTCATATTGAGGTTGTGCCATATGCCTTCCTGCTCTCTTCTTCTTTGATCTTCTGGATGGTGGAGGTGTTGCTTGAGCAGCATCAGAACTTGAAGTTCTTTTCCTTTTCAAACCAGAACCCTCAACTTTGGTCTGATTCTGAGAGGTTACCTTTTTTTGAAAAATTTCCTTTTCAGCTTCTACCTCCTTCTGAAAAATTACATTTTCAGCTGCTACTGTCACAGGTTCTGATGCATGAACCTGGACTTGCTCATCATCTGATTCATCCCTCGGAATCATCCTCCTTCTCCTTGGTAGAGATTTAGGAACATATTTTGCTCTTGAAGGTTTGGGTCTAGATGTTGTAGCAGATTTTACAACTGGCACTTTTTGAGAAGTACCAGAGGTTGGTTGAGAGGATTGTGTTGGTTGGAAATAGGTTCTGATGGTAGGCTGTGGTTGTGGTTGAGAAGATTGAGCTGGTTGAGTATTGGTTGTAGGTGTTGATGGTTGTGGTTGAGAAGATTGTGCAATATCAGGAAATTGGGCTGTATATGTGTTGGGGTCAGAGTTTACTAAGAACTGTTTTACTGATATAGGAATTTGAAGGGGTATTAGTATCTCTTTCTTATTATCAGTAGATAACAAGTCTGTGAAAACCCTTTTAGCAAGTTTAAAAGGTTTAATTGTCTCACTAAAGTTTTGAGACTTATCAGGACAACAAAAACTGTAAATGAGTTGACAAAATCTAGCAAAGTAAAAAGTATTTGGGTCCTCATTCATCCTATCCCCAATAAAACCCAAAACAGCAGTAGCATAATCAAAGTGAGTTTAATTTAGAAGTGCATACCCTATTTGCTGACTCAGAATGGGAATGGCATCAAAGTTTGAGCATTTGTTGGCAAAAGCTCTGGTGATGCAGTCAAAGAAGTAGCTATACTCCTTTCTGATGTATGGCCTCTTCAGCTGTCCCAGCTTGGACATATTTTTCTCATAGCCAAGATTGGCCATCATACCCTGTAGAAGTGGCTCCTCAATCTGAGCATTGAAAGTGCAATTTTCTGGCAAGTGTAGAGCTTGTTGAACAGTTGACAAATTAACCAGATGCTCATCTTCCCCTGTTGTGAAGATAATACTTGAGGACCCAGCTTCACCACCATCATCATAAACACCAGTCCTCCAAAACTCCATTATCTGTGTTCCTGAGAGTAATTGTGGTTGGGTCAAAGTATACCCAATCTCACTGTTAGCAAGAAAGTCTTGAATAAAATGAAGATATGATGGAGCATCATCCTTGCTGAGAATAGCCATGTAGTTGTTGGGGACGAACTTGGCTCCATTAAAGATGATGTCCTTGGGTGCCATTTCTATAAGAAATTAAGTGAAAAGTTGTGTGTACGAAAGGTGTTTGATAAAATGCCTGTAAGAAATCGCTTCAGAGAATATTAGAGAGTGAGAGAGAATAAGAGAGATTAGAATAGTAGGTAAAAGATTGTAAAATCTTTTAACTCCATTATTTATACACTCCACATGACAACGGCTATTTTTGTGAAGCAGAACAGACTTTTTACACCTGGAAACATAGAAACAGTCAAAACAGTAATGAGTGGGCACGGTAAACGTGTAGTAATTATTGCTCACATGTTGTTACCAAAATAAACACGCAACCCATTAGCCAAATGATTATCACTATTTTTATCTCACTTAATTATTTTCTGACAAAATATAACCGTTATAGTAAATACTAAAAATAATTCAAGTAATTAAATAATGCCACGTAAGTATTAGAGTTTCCATCAGGATTTGCATCAGAACTTGACTATTATCAGAATTTAGCGGTCATCAGAACATGGCTTCTGTACTCATAAAGTGAATGACTATTTATGTGATCTTTCACACAAATACTGACTGGTTTCTTCAGAGTTTAATCATCAGAACTTTCATCAGAACTTGTCCTCGGAATTTATGCAAATAACACTTAACTGTTTGTCAGAAACAACTTAATCACCACGGTAATTTTCATCATTCATATGGAGAGAGAGTGTGTACATTTGCAAATGATCAGATAAAGATTAAAGTCTGATAAACTTCAGATATCTTAGAAATAAGGCATAACTAAGAAAAAAGCTAAAAATCTGTCTTTAATTTTGAAGTCTACTATAGAATAAATTTATGCAAGAATCCACCTCAACTGTTTTTGCTCATTTTATGCATCTTTTAACATTATTTTTACAGTGGCTTCTCAGTGTAAATGAGTCACAACTGCTATCAGAAATTATGTTATTATCAGAATATTTCTCCAGTAATCAGAGAATATGAAAAGTCACCAAGAAAAATTTGCTTTTCTAATGCATATTACTTAATACCAGTAATGCACTTGGGTCTTCCCTTTCACATTTTTACTCTAGATCTCAAAGGAGTACCTGACTTCAATTTTTCTTTGCTTTTATTATCTTCAGATAAGTGAGTCTTATCAAGCATGTAGTTCATCCTTAAGATTTACTGACATCAAAATTTGACAGATAAGAAATAATAATCTAGTTTGTGACTTAGTAATAAGATACACAAAGTAAATTTGACTAAGACCAAAATCAGAATTTGCTTGTGTTTTGGATTTCCACATAAACAACTAATTCAAACATGGGATATATAGTTTGTTAAAGACTACTAAGTCAGCATCTAGCAAAGTAATCCTCATTGGATTGAATAGTCACAGAACATTCAAAACACTATTAGAGTATATAGAATCACATCAGATAACAATCAGTATTTAATATGATACATTTTAAGCACATATTACATTGAGATAAGACAATCTGTAAACACTGATCATAAAGTTTGATGCATGAGAACAAAAACTAAACAGATTTTGAGAAAGAACCTGAAACAATTCCAAGTTCATTTACCAGTCTTGTAAAAGTAGCTTCACATAATGGTTTTGTGAAGATATCTGCTAGTTGTTGATCTGTTGGGACAAAATATAATTCCACTGTACCTTCCATCACATGTTCCCTTATGAAATGGTACCTAATGCTGATGTACTTTGTCATTGAGTGTTGAACTGGATTTCCTATCATAGCAATAGAACTTTGATTATCACAGTAAATAGGTATTTTAGAAAATTCTAACTTATAGTCCAGTAACTGATTCTTCATCCAAAGAATTTGTGCACAACAGCTTCCTACAGAAATATATTTTGCTTCTGCAGTTGATGTGGAAATTAATTTCTGTTTCTTGCTAAACCAAGAAACCAATTTGCCTCCAAGAAATTGGCAGCTTCCACTAGTGCTTTTCCTGTCTATTTTCCATCCTGCAAAATCTGCATCTGAGTAACCTATTAGTTTAAAATCTGATTCCCTAGGATACCATAATCCTCGATCAGCTGTACCCTTGAGGTACTTGAAAATGCTTTTCACAGCTATTAGATTAGGTTCTCTTGGATCATCCTGAAATCTTGCACAAAGACAGGTAGCATACACGATATCAGGTCTACTTGCAGTTAAATAGAGTAAAGAGCCGATCATACCTCTGAAGTTAGTAATATCTACTGATACTCCAGTATCTTTATCTAACTTGGTTGTAGTGGCCATGGGAGTGGATGCAGTTGAACAGTCTTGCATTCTAAATTTCTTGAGTAAATTTCTGGTGTACTTGGATTGATTTATGAAAGTACCTTCTTCATTTTGCTTGACTTGAAGTCCCATAAAATAGCTAAGTTCTCCCATCATTACTCATTTGATACCTTGACTGCATTAGCTTTACAAACCTTTCACAGAGTTTGGCATTTGTAGAACCAAAGATGATATCATCAACATATATCTGTACCAAAAGTAAGTCATTTCCATGGTTGAGGTAGAACAGAGTTTTATCAATTGTGCCTCTGGTAAATCTACTTTCCAGAAGAAATTGAGCTAAAGTGCTTTGTCAAGCCTGTAGACATGATTTAGAAATTTTGGATCTACAAAGCATGGAGGTTGTTCAACATACACCTCTTCTTCCAATTCTCCATTGACAAAAGCACTTTTCACATCCATTTGAAAGACTTTACACTTCTTGTGAGGAGCATAAGCCAAAAAGATTCTTATGGCTTCCAATCTACCAACTGGAGCAAATGTTTCATCATAGTCAATACCCTCTTGTTGAGAGTAACCTTTAACAACCAGCTTTGCTTTGTTTCTTGTAATTATGCCATCACTGTTAGTTTTATTTCTGAACACCCATTTTATGCCAACAATGGATCTGTTCTTTGGTCTTGGCACTAGGGTCCAGACTTTGTTTCTTTCAAATTTATTTAACTCTTTCTGCATTGCTTGCACTCAATCAGCATCTTGAAGAGCTTCTTCCACTTTCTTTGGTTCAGTCTGAGATAAAAAGGAATGATAGAGACATTCATTTGGTGTTGATGTTCTAGTTCTGACACCTGCTTCAGGATCTCCAATTATTAAGTCAGGTGTATGTGATTTAGTCCACTTCCTTGCAGATGGAAGTTGATCTCTAGAACTGGATCCTCTGATTTATGTTGTCTCCATCAGCATTTTCTAATGCCCCCCTGAAGGTATGCTCTTTGAGATTCTAGAATTTGAGTTGGATCCTTCAGGAATTGAAGTATCAGAGTTTTCAGAATTATCAGAATTTGGCTCATCAGAACTTAAAGAGCTAGAGACGGGTTCTGATGTTTCTTGAGAGTCTTGAGATGTGGTATGATCATCAGCTTGCTCCCCCTGAACAGGTGCATTTTCCTTTGGAGCAATTACCACAGTTTCAATGATATCAGAATTTAACCCGTCAGAACTTACAGGATCAGGACTTAGGTCATCAGAATTTACATGATTAGAATTTACGTGATTAGAATTTACATCTTCATTTTCAAATCTCAGCTGATCATGGTCATTGAAATCTTCAAGTCCAGTAATCTTTTAATCATCAAAAGATACATTGATAGATTCCATGACAACCCTTTTTCTTAAATTGTAGACTCTGAAGGCTTTTGTGGAAAGTTGATATCCAACAAAAATTCCATCAGCTTTTAGATCAAATTTTGACAATTGTTCAGGATGAGTCTTAAGAACAAAAAACTTGCATCCAAATACATGAAAGTATTTCAGATTTGGCTTCTTTTTCTTCACCATCTCATATGGTGTTTTTCCATGCTTGTTTATGAGTGTAGCATTATGTGTAAAAACAAGCAGTCTGCACAGCTTCAGCCCAAAAATAGGTTGGTAGCTTTGCTTCATCAAGCATAGTTCTTGCAGCTTCAATAAGAGTCCTGTTCTTTCTTTCTACAACTCCATTCTGCTGTGGAGTTCCGGGTGCAGAAAATTCCTGCTTTATTCCATGCTCTTTGCAGAACTCTTCCATGATTGAATTCTTGAACTCAGTGCCATTATCACTTCTTATTATTTTAATAGAATCTTTGACCAACTTATCCAGCTGTCTGACATGATCAGTTAGAGTAGATGCAGTTTCATACGTCTTGTACAAGAAATACACCCAAGTGTATCTTGTGAACTCATCCACTATAACCATAGCATATTTTTTCTTTGCAATGGACATGACATTGACTGGACCAAATAGATCAACATGCATTAAGTGATAAGGCTCAAGAATTGAGGATTCAGTTTTGCTCTTGAATGAAGATTTTCTTTGTTTTGCCTTTTGACATGAGTCACAAAGACCATCAGGAGCAAATACTGATTTTGGCAGTCCTCTCACAAGATCTTTCTTTACTAGCTCATTTATGTTATTGAAATTTAAATGAGAGAGTCTCTTGTGCCAATTCCAGCTTTCTTCAATTGATTCTCTGCTTAATAGACAGATTGCAGAACCATCAGAATTTGTTGAAATTCTGGCTTCATATATGTTACCATGTCTTTAACCTTTCAGAACCACTTTACCTGTAGAATTACTTACAACTTTACAGTGTTCTTCAAAGAAATCCACATGATAACCTGTCACAGATTTGACTCACACTTAGCAGGTTGTGTTTAAGTCCTGAGACAAGAGCTACAGTTTCAATTATGGCATTCCCAAGATTGATATTGCCATATCTCAGAGTCTCTCCCATGTTGCCATCTCCATAAAAAACTCCTGGGCCAGCTTTCTCCATAAAGTCTGATAGCAGGGCTTTATTTCCAGTCATATGTCCTGAACATCCAATGTCCAGAACTAGGATGTTTTTCCTGTTGCCCTGCAATCACAATGACCACTATTGGTTTGTTTTAAGGACCCAGACTTGCTTGGATCTTTTGGCCTTTTTAAGTTTATTAGCATTTGCAGCGGATTTAGTTTCAGAGTTTATGCTAACATGCTTTTTATGAGACTTTGCATCAGAATTTACACTATAAGGAATTACACTAACTTTCTTCAAAGAAGGTTTTATTTGATAGTAATCATAGTACAAACTATGATATTCCTTATAAGTATAAATAGAATACCATACTACCACAATGAAAACAAGGATTTTGTGGTTTAAACCTAACAGACTGACACTTATCTCCTGATCTAGGAGGTAAATAGTTTATATCTTTATTTTTCCTGCAAAAAGAGACAAGATGGTTAGAGTTTCCACAATTGTAGCATTTCTTTCTAGGAGCAATAGGAATAGACATATAATTATTCCTTGACCATTCCTATTTTTCCTAGCTTCCTTGACCTTATTTACATTTTTAATCTCTTTCAGCTTATGCTTAAGATGCTTCTTTGTCATTAAAATTATGTTTACTTCAACTGGTTTATCCTGTTTTAATTTGTCAGAAGTTGGCTTTTCTTTGACTTCTATTTTAGAGTCTTTCATCTTTTCAGATTTTGACTTGTCAAAATTAGACACAAACTTGACAGGATTAACTTTAGGCTTTTCAGCTTTCTTGGTAAAGTTTGGTTTAGATGACACAGTTTCCTTTTCTTCTTTATCATCTAGGTAACCTAGTCCTTCTTTCCAATTTCCATTTTCTAAGATTTTCTGAGTTATTCTTCCAGAGTAAGTCCAAGTTTTGATTATCTCCTTTTCCTTTTCCAGTTCAGATTTAAGAGATTTATTCAATTTTCACTTCATCTCTAACATACAAAGCCTCATCTCTTTCTTTCTGAGTTTGATGGAATATAACTAACTCTTTTTTTAAGTAATCATTTCTATTTCTAAGAGCAAGACTTTCAGATGTTAATCTTTCATTTGTTAAAGTCTGATCTCTAAAACTAGTGAACATGGTTTTAAGATATAACCTTAGTTCAGAAATAACATCAGTATGAAAAGGAAGAGTTGAATGAGGTACCTTCAATTCAGCAGTTTCAGAACTGCTATCAGCATTTGCTATCAAAGCATAGTTCACCTCTTCTTCAGAATCTGAAGTGTCTGCTCAGTTTTTCTTCTTTATGATAAGTGCATGTCCTTTATCACCTTTTCCTTTCTTGCTGTCAGGAGAGATGTTGCCTCTTTCACTGCAATTGTAGCATTTAGCATTTCAGTTATCTCCTCTTTCAGACTTTCCTCCTTTGCCTTCAGACTTTCTGAACCCTTTCTTTTCAGAACTTCCACCTTTCCTAGAGAATTTTTTGCCCTTTCTCAATTTCTTGTAGGCTATCTTTGTGATACCCTTTACCATAAGAGCACACAGTTGTATCATCTCTACATCAAAATCTACTTCAGATAAATTTTCAGATTCTGAATCATCATCATCAGAAAATATTGACTCTGAATCAGACTGTATGATGAGAGCCTTTCCTTTGCCCCTCTTTGAGACAACCACTTTAGGTGATTCCTCCTCATCTTTAAGAGCAACTGTCTTTGACTTTCTTCCATGCCTTTTTCTCATTTGATCCATCTCAACTTCATGAGTCTTGAGCATACCATAAATTTCATCAAGAGTAGTTTCAGCAAGGTCATAGTTGTCTCTTATGGTAGTAGACTTCAAATCCCAATTTTCAGGAAGAACTAAAAGGAATTCTAGATTTGAATCTTCAAGATCATATTTCTTGTCCCCCAGTGACAGATCATTCAAGAGTTTGGCAAACCTGTCATATAAATCAGTTAATGACTCATCAGCTTTTGAGTCAAAGTGCTCATACTCTTATGTGAGTATAGTCTTCATGTTATTTTTGATTGCTTCAGTTCCCTGGCATCTTATCTCCAAAGCATCCCATATCTCCTTTACAGTCTTGCATCGAATTACCTTATTTGACATGACATTGTCAATTGCACTATATAGCAGATGCCTTACCCTTGCATCTTTGGCAATAGATGAGATGTCTTCAGTTGTGTACTCACCTTTCTCCTTTGGTATCATCTTTGTTGGTTGATCAACAACTGCAACAGAAAGCTTGGTAGGCTTGTATGGTCCATCATTAATTCTATCAAGGTATTCTGGATTTGTGGCTTCCTGAAACATAGCCATCTTTACCTTCCATATAGGATACTCAGATACTCTCAGTATGGGAACTCTAATACTCTCATATCGACTGTGAGTTTGATTTTTTTGAGTATCTTGAGCTTTGATGGGCTTAGTTGGAGTTTGTGTTTTTTCAGACATGATTGTAAACTGGATCTCACTATTTGTATGTCAACAAAGATGCTCTGATACCACATGTTAGGTCACACAATACTATAGAAGGGGGTTGAATATAGTATTTATACAATCAAATCGATTTAGAACACAAGTATATAACAGTAATCAAGTTTATTCAATATAATAAGCTCTGTTACAAAGTAGGTTAAACTACTCTCTCAGTGATGAACAATATCACTAAGAGCTGTTAGGTTACAATTAATAATGTTCTCGTGAATGATAACACTTATAGTGTAAACTCTAAGCTGTGTTTATATAGTACACAGTTACAAGATATCTTCTAATTGATATGGAATATAATTCTGTCTCCTAAAATATATCAATCAGATATTATCTTCTACAAGTCTTCTAGTTGTCCAACTCTCTATGCATATCTTCTATTGTTTTAGTCATGATCATCTTCTGTAAATCAGCTGCATTCCTTATCTGAAGTACCCGCACTTAGGTCCTGATATAAATCCTGACGGCCTTAAGTTCTGATATAAGTTCTAACTTCAGTAAGTTCTGATTTCCAGTAAGTCCTAATATATTAAATTCTGAAACTAAACACAACATAATAGAGGGTGAAGGACAAATTTAGCTATTTTTACACAAAATTGACAAAAATAACCCATTTCTGAAAAGTTGGCCAACTTTAGCCGATGGGATACCTAACTGTCAGTGGAGTATCCACTTTATACAGGATACCCAACTGGCAGCGGAGTATCCCATATATGAAATACCCAACTACCAGTGGAGTATCTTATACAAATTGGGATACCCAACTGACAGTAGAGTATTCAATCGGCCAAAATTGGCCACTTTTTTCAGAATGGTTATTTTTGTTAATTTTTTTCAAAAATCGGCTATTTTTGTCATTTTTTCCATATTAGACATGATATCACAAATATATCTAACATATTTATCTTTTAATTATTTCATTTTTTCTAAAATATTATTTTATTTTATTGTACTTTGAACTTCTGTATTTTCTGATTTATTAATTAATTGATATAACTTTTTGGTACATTTTTTTGATAGTTTTTATTCATGTATTTGTTCTTTAAATATGTTTGTTTGTTTCTATAGTGTTTTTATATATATTTTTAGTGTTTTTATTTAAAATAAATACATATTATAAATGACTACATCTTTATTTCATGAGGAGTTTATTAGGTAAACTACTTTTTTAAAAATAAATAGTTTTTTTGTTGTACTTTGAAGTTCAGTACTTCTACTTGAGCGTGTGTAAGGATGATAGCTGTTTCAATAATGAAATGAATTTATAAACCCTCACCACCAAAACATCTAACCATACTATTTTAAGTGCCTTACATTAATTAAATATTGGATATAATTAACTTAAACTTAGTACCCTTATGATTCATGATTTTTAATTTTTAATTTTTCTAATTTAACTCAAATTATATTCTTTATTATTTATAAATATATTAATTTTAAATTAATAATGATGGTTTTAATCTTAATGGATAAGTACTATGTGAAAATTATAAATAGTTCATATATTATATATTTCACCTATATCTTAAATTCTATAAATCAAAGTTTTCAAATTTTACAATACCGCAAAATTTATGAATAATTTTTAATATAGTTGTGATTTAAAAAATATTATATAACTTAAACTATCCAGAAATCGAAGAGAAGTTTCGCATTATTCATTAAGCAGTCTTTTCAATTTAAGTTCTACTAATTTTTTTTAATTATAAAAATATAGAATATTTCTTTATTTATACTTAACGGCTATCATATATTTATTTCAAAATTTCACGGTCCTAACTAGGTTGGCCGTTATTTAATCTTAAAATTATAATCATATTTGTAATCCTAATTAAGAAATATTATATGAAAATAATAAATAGTTAATATGACTTATTACTTATATATTTTAAGTTAACAACATATTTTGATGAATTTATGGCCTTACGCAGAGTTACGAAATTATCTTTAAATAAATGATGTTTTAAAAATTATAATCTAATTAAAACTATTTGGAACTTAAAATGAAAGACATTTATAAATTTTTTTTTAAGTATTTCATTCAATTTACAATAATTATTTATATTTTGTTTAAATCATGATTTCTTTATTTTAGATATAAACAAAATCATCAATTTATTTAAAGATTTACCGACAAAAAAAATATTTAAAGATTTAACAATTCTTATTAAATTGGTCATATGTGGTCGTGACTAACAAATAACAACGTTATACTTATTATATAATAATTATAAAAAAACTATATGCATTTAATTTTTCACAATTTTCATAAATATGATTCTCTTTTATAATTCTGTTTTCAATTACAAATAAACAATGAAAATTATTTCATACATTAAATGAATAAATATAGAAAGTCCATACAATAATTTAAAATGAAGAGTAACCAAGCAAATACAAGATCTTTTAAATACGGGGACATAAAATAAATGTTATTATTGGTAATGAATTTATGTTTTACTTTATTATTATAAGAAATTAAATTTTATACATTATATAAGAGGAACACAATTAAAAAGTAAATAAATAAATAAAAAATTATACTTATGAACGATACACACTCCTCGCCACATACCCCTACTAGAAGGTATCAAAACTCATCTTTTCAGGATTTTAGGCACAGATGATCAAACAGAATTAACAAATAAGCACTGATCTAAAAATAATTAATCTAATGGCCCCTAAATTCACCACACATAATCAAAATACACCCTACTCATACCCAGAGAATCTCAATTAATGTCCTCCATTTTTAATTTAATTTTTCTCATTAATCTGTAAGCTTTTTTTAAATCCAACTTAATTGTATTTTTCTTCATCTGCTAATAATCAATTTGCATATCATATATATTATATTTTGACGCGAATTAAAAAATTATATTTGTTTCTAATTTTCAATTAAAGGGGATTTTTTATTGGCATAGGACCCATGTATATATATATAATATTTGAATTAATTTAAGTAAATATATTAGCTAGAATTTTTGAAGTGCAAATAGCATTTGGTAAAAGGTGTAAAAAGTGGAGTAATAAATTAATTAGAAAATAAAGAACAAAGTGATAGGGAATAAAAATAACCATAATTGCGGAGTTAATATCGCGCTAATTAGACCTGATTTGGTCAAAGGGAAAAGCCATATTAATGGGGCCTAAAATCCTAATTATTTATTAATTTCGTAATTAATAAGGGGCTAATTAAATATCCCAATAAATGTGTTCAAGTAAGTAACTACTTCTACAAGAAATAGCCTCCAAACAACTTAAATTCAGAAGAAAACTATTTTCTGCTTTCTAGGACTCCAAAGTCCAATCAAAGGTGGAGACTTGCCCATCAAGTCATCCAATTCTACCCTAATTTTTAGACTCTCCATCGTCTATATAAAGGGTCTAATCCCTTCAACTTCAGCAGAATGTTTTGGACAAGATCTCCACACGTCACAAAGTCGTGAAGACATCCTATAAGCCACAAGGTAATTACCTGGAACGATGTTTTAAACTTAGTCCTTGAAGGACATGAAAGTCACTACGTCCTTGGTATACGCCAAGGTATGTAGACATCTTGTGAGGCAGCTTCAAGCCACGAAACAGAAGCACAACCATTAAAGTTCAAAACTTATCAAACCCAAACACTAAATACGCGCAATACATAAATACATATTTTTTCCCATAATATTTGGCGCCATCTGTGGGAAAAAGACGACAACCATGAGAGCACGAAGAAGCACCGAGAAACCACTTGTTGGGATGCACAACATTGCATCCACCGTTGAGATACCACCACATTCAAACCTCAATATTTGAGAGACTAATCTCTCAGGGACGAAGATCCCCGTTACCCAATTGTTGGTACAACGGTCTCCAACCTCAAGGAGTGTATAATTAAGGGAAGAGTCATAAACTGTATATGGTCCTCTCACCAATGAACACTCGAATTTCAGATGTTAATATTTGTGCTCCCTCAAGGGTGAATAATTATCCAGCTTATGGGATATACACTTTTGAGGAGGAACGTAACGTCGAGTACATGTAGAGTACGAACCTTGTTATCTGTAATGGCTAAACCTCTTTCAAGGAAAAAGTTACGATTTCTATGGTCTTTATAATGAAGATAGTAATTTTTCATATTAAGAGGAGATTACCCCAAGAAGGATGTAGACGAGCAAGGAACCTATTGTCAAAGGGAGGTTTTAGCCCTGAGGACGTTAAGAAGTCAATGCTTAAAATCATAAAGAAGAGGATCCGTACTCATGAAGCACACATTTGGAAACCCAAAAAGATCTGGAAATATAAAGAGATCAAGATTTTCCAGCTACAACTCAAGTTGTCGCTTCCACCATTGAAGTACCACAACTCTCAATTACAAAACCACCATAATAATAAGATTCCCTGTGACCCGAAAGCTACTTCTAGGAACCGATACTCAATCTCAAGGAATGCAAAATCAAGGGACGAATCCCCTATCGGATTTCAGATGTTAACAATTATATTTTCGTCTAGGGGGAACGCTAACCCACCTAATTGAAATAAACTTCAGCGTCGACCGCACTAAAGGTACGAATCCTGGAATTTGAAAGGGATAAGCCCCATTCGTAAAAGAGTCTAAGATTTTTTTTCCCAATACCTAAGACAATGATTGTAATAACCCCCAAAATTTTGAACTTTTTGTAACCCTTGTGAATAGTGTTTTTGCTGATATTGCTGAATAAGAAAACTGTTCATGCCACACTATGTAGGGTTTCTTTTATGGATAGTCTGAGATTTTATTAGTACTCTATATGGTATATAAGTGTATGTAAAGATCGTCAGAATCCAATTCCGAACACTTTGATTTTTCCCGGAAATCCACTAGATACGGAAAGAATTGAGTATAAGGTAACAGGATAAAAAGGATTTAAATTAAAGGATTATAAGCGAGGATCATAAAAGGAATATAATGTATTGAGAAAGGTTAAGGAAACCCAAGTAATAAGATCCCGGGTATGATCCCTCAAACGAGAAACGAGAACGAAAGTTAAGCGAACCGTATAACAGATCAGCGGTCATTAGGCAAACAATTAGGAAGTTAATCAAGGAGGTTAGGGATGATGAGGTCATCCAACCAATAAGAAGAGGGCAAGTAAGGGATGATGACATCATAAGCATGACATAAGCATGACATAAGGGGAAGGAGATGTGGTTGAATTAAAACCACACAAAGTTCAAGGTTAGAAAGGTAATTAACCAAAACAAATCAAAAGAAAATCAACCAACAAAAACAAAACAAAGCAAACACAAAAATTATTTCATTTCTCCCACATTGCTCTCGGCTTTTTCCCATTTCAAAGAGAAGAATTTTCAAAATTCAAATTCCAAGCTTCCTAAATTGGTAAGATAATTCTCTAGTACTCCTTATGCATAGTTATGGCTATCCTATGAGTTTAAGCCTCCAAATCATTCATAATCTTCTCCAAGAAATCAATGAAGAAGATAATGAATAGTGATTTCAAGATTTTTAACTTGATTTTCTTGTTTTTCCTTTAAGATCCAAGCATCCCTAAGACATCTCAAGGATTCTTAAGGCTTCCTAGCTACTCACATCACTTCAAGGAAGGTATATCATCTCCAAACCCTAGCTTTACTTTGTATATTAGGATGATTTTGGTTGTTATGGTAATAGAGTAGCTTAATGCTTGTTGGTTTAGAGTTTGGGTTGGAATGGTGGTGAATTGAATGTTGAAATCTTATGGTTTGGCTAAAGGATTTAAGTATAGTTTAAATTCAAGTTTAAGAATAAGTATAATTGTTAATATTGAATTCATTGGGGCTGTTGTAGTGTGATATGGATGGACTTTGGTTGTATGAATGGATTGGGGTTGATTGGTGATTGTTTTGGAATGGTATAAATTTGGGAAATCGCGTAAACATAGCCGTCGTAATGTCCGATTTACTTTAGACTGCTTTTGTTCATAACATTAGGACCCGAGAACTCCCTGCTAGTTTTTGACCATTGCCATGTTTAGATAGTTCATGTTACGAGCTTCGTTTTGACATGTGGTTCGTTTGATTCCGATATACGGTTTAGGAGAAACGGCCGTTTTATGTAACGACATTTCGCGAACGAACCATTACCCCTCGCCTTACTTTGAAACATATGTTAAAGACCAAAAAGGGCTAATTGGAGTATGAAACATTTTTGTAGAGTGTGTTAGGCAGTTGGTAAGACACTCGCAAAAGAATCGCCTTAAAACTTGTAATGGTTAAATTATTAAAAATGGTGGAGCCGAGGGTACTCGAGTGACTTAAGAGAATCAGTAAGCGCAAAGCGAGCATTAGAGTCTAATTTGGTTAAAGTATAGATTTACAAGTGTCTTTGGTTTAATTCCAACTCACATGTTGTTTAGAGGTTACCAGACTCGTCCCGAGCCATTTGTAACCCCCAGTCGCTTAGGCAAGTTTTCTACCCGTATAACTGTTGTTGTGATGTATATGTGTAAATGCATGATCTTGCGATAAATGCATATTTGTTATTAGCAAATTCTTGCGATATATTGTAGCATGTGATATGGTATATATGCATGCCTGTTTCATATTCTTGAATTATATATATGTTGGTTAAAATGCTTATAGTTGCATAATACCTATGCTAGAGATAAGCGGTATTTGCGTATACCCTTAGTATAGGGGATCAAAAGGTGAACTTTTTCTAAAACCGGGAGGCGAGGCTCCCGAGTATAATATATATTTATATATATATATATATATATATATATATATATATATATATATATATATCGATATAGTTTTTAAAACTATTAATCGAATAAGGTTTATTCGATAACTTTTATTTTATTAAATGGATATTATTTTGAATATTCATTCGAGGGCTTATGACTCCTTTTATTTTATTAAATGAATATTATTTTGAATATTCATTCGAGGGCTTATGACTCAGTTTATATTATTTAATCAATATTATTGGAAAATTCAATTGAGGACCTATGACTCTGATTAATTGCTGAGATATATTCTTTATTTTATTAAAGAATAAGGCGTCGATAATCAAACTTATCTTTGATTATTCAAATAAAGATAGTACTTTCGTATAAGTATATCCTTCGTTATTTAATACTCATTTCAAGTATAAGTTTTACAACTTCTACTTCAATTATTTTTATAAGGGTTATCATTATGGGAATTTTATTTAAATAATAATATTCAGATATTTTCTAATATATCGGGACTGATTTACTTTATTAAATCAGCAGTATTCCAAACACTCTTTAAAGTGTTTTCGAGTCTTCAAAATGATTTTTAAAAGTTAGAGCGGATCCCAAAACTTATTTTTATATTTAAGATCTTCCTTTCAAAGGGGATTTAAATATTCGCTCAAAACCTGGGGGATCCGGCTCAGTGGTGTATTTTACATTCGCAACGAGGTTGCTGTTTTGATAAATTAATTGATTACTTACCCAACGTTCGGGAAGTAAGTCCATCTATCGAGTCGGCATAAGCAACATGGGCTCAGTGGGCGTCCATGATAGTGTAAGTGGCTCAGTGGGAGTCCATCAAATGCGTAAGTGGCTGAGTGGCAGTCCAGCATAAGGTCCTATTGCGGCCAGGGTGATGACCAGTGGGGAATTCGTCCATCTACTAGTAGAAAAGGTTACTTATTGGTATCTTTTCCTGATCAGCAAGATATCGGGTTTATGCCACAATTCTTTTCCCTTCCGAAAATTCATTAGATGTTACAAACTCTGTGTTACGACCGGCATTTTATGTAATATTATTTGTGAATTTGGTATAATATTAAGTCAAATGAAAATATATTCAATGATTGTACGTTTGTGTGAGTGAAAATTTCTGCATTATAAATTTGCTTTGGGTAGTATATGATTTTTCAAAGCAAGAGTTTATTTAATTTCTTTATTTTTGATTTATAAGGAATATTCTAAGCTTTGGAAAAATCTTCTTTTAAAAGGCATTTTGTTCACAAATTTTGAAAATGATTTTATAAAGTCTCTAAAAATACAAGTTAATTTATGGTATAAATTTTATAATTTTTGAACTTGTATTTTATTTTATAAAAATAAATCATTATAAATTTTAGTTGTCATATTTATCAAATTACATGAATAACCTTGCATGCAAACTCTCTTCTATTTAATCAAAGGGCAAAGAAGACATTCTCAACCCCACTAACTCACATTTTGCTAACCAATTTACCCCTTTACCCTTGCATGCAAATCTACCTAACTATATTGGAGGGTTACTCTTGTAAAATCTCAAACCCACTCACATTATAGTCAAATCAATGCATAAAAACAAGTCCAAGAAGTGATCATCACCTCACTTCACCCCACCACTTCACTCTCTTCTCCCTCCCTCCTCCCTCACCTCTCGGTTTTTCCCCTCCCCTCTCGGCAACCACCAAAACCGAGCCCCATCCCCTTCTTTCTTCAACTCTCACTCAAACAATCATCTTATATCCAAGTAATTTTACTCCCTATATGTTATTCTTATATATATTTCAAAAGTTTAGAGTGAAAAACCTATGTTTTGACCTTGCATGGTGATGTTTTTGTTAAACTCAAAGTGAACCTCCTTGATTCTTGTGAATCTAAGGCTTTCACCATGAGATATAGTATCATAGGGTCAAGAATGGCTAGACATAAGAGTGTTACACTTATGAAATGTTGTTCTTACCCTAATCCATTCGGCCATGACTTGATAGGAGCCGAATGGATGGTGTTTTGTTGCCTTGTTACATTTTTGTGTATTTTGTGATGACAACGTGAATTTTATAGTAAAAGCTTGATAAAACCCTTTTGCATGCTAGTTGATCATTTAGTTGTAATCCATGTTAGGCTTGCATGTTGAATTATGATAAAAATTTATTTGGAAATCATGTTGCTTTGGCTTGAAAGATCCGAAAGCATGCATGCATGTAAATCACTTTTGATTTTTTTTGGAAGTTTTGATCATTTAGATTCATGTTGTTAGTGAGCCTTAATTTCAGTAGGAATAATGTATTAATATTGATTTATACTTCTTATTGCATGGTAATAATTCGTGGTTATCTATTATAAAAAATATATATATATCTTGTTGCTTCAAGAGCATAAAGGTTTGTGATTTGTAAAGAGTAGTCTCTTTTGTTTTGCCATAGTTGCACCTTAGGTAAGGATGATCTCACCAAGGTTATTTTGAGAAAAAGGGAGTTAGTTCAGTAGAATACCATGTATAAGTCTTTGTTTAAGTTTTGAGTTGTTGTTAGATAGGTTTGTCAAGTCAAAGCCTTGGAAAAATGAGAGTTATAGTTTCTGCAGAAAAATCAGTTTAGTACCCTGAGGTTTAGAGTGAGTTTTGACCATGTCATTGATGTGCACTTTGAGGCCCAAGCTACCAGAAGTTAGTATGGGGAGTATATAATAGGTTTTAGGAGTTGGTTGGAGGTTTGCATGTCATTTGGTTAGGTGCACAAGTAGAATAACAAAATCTGTCCAGCAGGGGACAGTTTTGTTGCAACTTAGAAATAGGGAGATTTAGCCATTTCATTGGTAGGCCCTCATTAGGCCCAATTGGGCCTTAGTTAGAGGGTATGTCAGAGAAGTTTTTCCAACCATAGTTCATAGGATATGAGCTAGAACCATGTGTCACAAGTTAATTCAAGTCAGGGCATTTTCTGCCCAGAAAAACAGGGGAACCTTGGACTTTTAGCTTAGGCCCAAGAAGGCCCAAGCCAGGCCTTTGAGCCACATCAAGCTTGTGAGATGCCCTTAGGTCAGGAGAGTCTTGTGTAAAAATTTTGAAGAAAAACTTGTAGTTTAAGAGTGTCTAATGCACTCAAGAAACCTTAGTTACCATTCTGAAATTTGCACAAGTGAGCACTTTCACTTATCACATAGCTTTAGAACACTTAGAAGTGAGTATTAGGTCGACCACCATAGTTGTAAGATAGTATAAGGTCAGTAGAGCAAAAGGCACAAGTGAGGGTCAATAGGTTTTGGATAATTTAGGAAAGGCACATTGAGTTAGGAAGTCCAAATTTGAAGACTTTGTTTAGTTAGCGACCAAGTGACTTAAGTGGTGAGTCGAGATCATCCAAGCCTAGTGTGGCATTATGGTGTATATGATGTTATTTGGTATTAATATACGATATGTGATTATGTGGCTACGTGTGTACATTTGAAAATATAATGGTGGATATGAATTAAGTGCGTATAGGCCTAAGTGCCATCCATGTTTAATTTCGGGTTGTAAATAGGTTAAGATGGTAAGAATATATTATAATGAGGATTATTATTATTTATGTAGGATCTCGAGACGAGGGAAAACTTGCCATAAAAGTCGAGTGAAGCTCCAGTTATTGCTCCTACCAGTCAGACCAGACCAGTCTATCTCAAGGCAAGTGATTCAACTTGACCTTCGTATTTACTGTAAACAGTTCATATATATATCGATGCAATTATCCTAAGTCATTTTGATATATTTAAATCAAGTGTATCTTTTGTTTATCTTTGAGTTACATAGAGATGCCATGAACCCTCGAGTACGTATTGCAAGTAGTTCAAAAGTCTTTCATGATAGTTTAATGCCATGATAAAATAGAGATTTGTTATAATACTTTATTGATCCTTTTGATTATCATGCTATTGATCCCTGAGAAATCTTGATATTGCACCCTGATGCTTTGATTCAACTCTTGAAATAACCTCGATAGAAACTTTATCTTGATACCTAAAAGCCAATCATTTCTTAAATTCATTCATGATTGTTTGATAACCCTATCCTTACCCTAAAGCTTGATACCCTGTTATATCTTGAGCTGATGATCACTTTCTTTATATTTTAACACCTCTATCCTATTGGAACCAATGATGCTTATCTTCTTGATGTTCTAATACCTATACCTTGTCTACAACCATTGCTTTAAGCCTAGTTTGGCATTACTCTTTCATATTATCCAATAGCCTTGCTCAATTTCCTTGTCAAAGTTCTTGTTTATGGAAACCTCTCAATTACCCTAATATAGTAAAGTCTAGTGGATCATGGCCCTGAGATTTAGTGTCATATTTCCAGTGTTTCAAGTTGATCTATAATCCCTTGATAAAAATGATTACAGTCGAAAGAGATTTTGTCATAAATCGGCATCAGTTTTTAAAATGATTAAAATGTGGATTTTTCAGTCCCAAAGGGGGATAAATGTTTTCTTTGAATGGTGGATCTGGACTGAGACGCGAGTCCTTTCCACACTTATATTAGGCTTAAAAGTTGCCTAGGGATTCCCAATAATGTTTTAGAACCCAGCGAGGTTCGGGATTACTTCGCGGCTGATCACCGGCTATAATCCGTAGCGTCATAAAATGATTTTGATTAAGAATGATTTTAAAATTGTTTTGATGCAAGCAAAATGATGCCAACTCACATAAGTTTTATCTCTCGTTATCATTGATTATGTCTTTCCATTGTCATTCCTAAAGGTATATCTCGATTTATGTTTTGCGTTGTACTGTTAGCACTTGTTGAGCTTTTGGCTCACTTCTTGCTTTACCCTGATATTACAGCTAGCAGCTATGGTTAGATTCAAGCAGACTGCCCGTAAGACCTGTGATGCTGATGCTTATGTTCGAGCTCAGGTAGAATAAGTAATAATAGCTGTGAGGATTTGGTATTTGTAATCAGATGTAATAGCTGGTAGTGATGGGCTGTTCCAAACCCTAAACTGTAAGATCTTGGATTGGTTGTGTATCCTTCATTAAAATGATGTAATAGCTATATTTATTTCGCTATTTAAGTTGGGGGTGTGACACTCTGCCTACTTTACATGACAGAGGTTTTCAGGGACTGTACAAAGAAGATATATATGTGGATATATATATCGGAATTTTAATAAAGTATATCATAACTTCATTTCCTTCAATAATACTTCAAAGATTTAATCTATTCAAATCTTTTCTTGTAGTTTCATCTATGTGATGAACTGTTGAAAACTGATTATAATTTGAACAGTGGTAGTTCAAGTGGTTTTTTTCTAAAATGATATAAGTATAGTGAAGTATTTGGTAACTTCATCTTCCTTTAAGCTTATATCCAGTAAGTAATTATCTTACACTTGATAAAGGTTTTCAGTAAGTTATCTATTTAGATACTTGCATTATTGATTACACTATATATTATCTTGCGAGCTGTAATGCTCACTCTTGCTTCATTTCTTCATCACACAACAACAGTTATGAAAGATGGCCAGGCTCAAGCAGACCCAGCGCAAGAGCGTGGGAAGCGCCCCGCGCCTTCTCGTTGAGATCATAGCTGCTATAGCTGCAGAGGTAGATCTATCTGTAGATCAGACATTCTACTTTTGAGAATCAGTTATGTATAATTATAACTTGTGGCAGATAATGGCAATTAACTGTAAACTTATCAAGTAATCATTTTGGGTTGTAATAACTTTTAATTGTGGATTCAAGGACTTGTACTTATTTCAATTTCATCTCTGAGACTATGACGTGTTGTGGTGTGTGTTAGTGTGGGGTCACAGCATGAGGTTGTTTATTATTAATTAAGTTAAGTGATAATTGTGGAAAGAAAGACCGTGACGACCCGGATCCCTGACCCCGGATCTGGGGGTGTTACAATGATCGTCCATCTGATAAGGAGATCGATCTATGAAGGAGATGACCAAATAAAGAGCCCTTTGTCTGAATACATTCTTAGTCTCGAGGGTGCGAAGGGATGATTCTTCAAACCATTGCAAAAAAGAATTTGAGCTCAAGAGAAGCACAATAACAAGATTTAACAAGTTTGGAGATGCGGTAGACAAAGACCCGATCTCAGTCAGAAGGGACGATTCAAGATCCTCAAATTCGAAAGATAGAATCTTCAAGTTCAAGGGTCGAATCCTTAATTTCATATGATAGTTGAAACCTTAGCTTCAGCATGCCTCAAGAATCACAATTCTATATCAATGTTCTTCTTTCCCGAACCATGGTTGATCTGGGATATGGTTTCCAAAATCATAACCAAGGAAGCAGAATTCAACGTCCATCGTGCAAAGGCTATACGCCCCTTTTTATATTCAATGATTGAAACCCATCAATGACCAACTTCATGATTATTCCAGTCCCTCTATGGAGGATAATAAAATCTTAATAGATAAGGATTCCACTCCAAGAAGGTGACATCCAAGAAGTGACCTACCAAAAGAAGATGTCCCGAGCTTCTAGGGCCTTAAGGACTGAAAGCTTATGATAATGAAGATGGAATTTTCGTCTCATCAAACTTGTAATTTAATGGAGGAAAAGAAACCTGAAAATGGAATAACAAACTCGACTACTTGCAAAAATTGGAAGGCATGGAGCCCCGATGGTCGATTCCCCGATATAGTTGGTCCGAACGGCCTTCCATAAAGAAGGAAGACGAGAATTTTAAGGTTAGGTCCCAAAAATTTGATGCCTCATGAAGGTCTAAATGTTCCAATATATCTCTCCACGAGAGAAATTATGAATACCTATATTTCATGGAAGATGAAGGTACCCCCATCTGAAAGGCATATGTCATAGCCTACTCGTTTATTCGAGTATTTAACTCAACTCAAATAAGAATGTAATAAGTAAATAGTGGATCAATCATCAGAGAGATCTCACAAAGTAACATCTGTCAAAGAATAAAGAAACATTGTTCATCTGCAGACTTGGTGATTCACTGGAAGAAGTTCAAGAATTTGATCATGCCTCAGTGATATAAATCAAGATCGTGGATTTAATCAAGTGACAGAGATCTCGTCAGGGTATCATTTATTACAAGGATTCAATCAGAACAACAAAGTCAAGACATGAAGAAACGTCACGAAAGTTAGTCACTCATGAACCAGACAGTACATCGAGTGTCAGCATTGAAGTGGCGGAATTGATTCATAAGTCTCAGTGACTTTCAGAAGATTGTCAGAAGAATGGATGCTGCTCAGGGTTAGTGTTAATTCTCTATTAATTAATTAAGTCATATAATTTTAATTATGAAAATAATTTATATCTGCAAAGATTAATTTATTTGATTAATTAAATTAATTGATTAATTAATTCTGAATTAATATTAAGGTTTTTCAGAATTTTAATTGGTTAAAATCTGTTTTAATTCTAAAAAGACAACTGATTGTACTAGTATGACAATCGGTATGACAATTGTTAGTCATACCGAAAGTCATGCTAATTCAGTTGATTGTCTTGATAGAATTATTATTTAGATTAAAATCACTTATTAATTCAGTAAAACAATTTCATTTGAACTAATATGACAATCGGTATAACAATCAATAGTCATACCGAAAGTCTTGCTAGTTCATTTTAATTGTCTTGCTAGCTCTAAAAGATTGTCACACCGAAAGTATTATTGGACAAAGGATTGTCATACCAGTTCATTGATCTCGGCTGTGTTGATTAAAAAGAAGCAGAAGCATCCAATTTACTACTAACATTGAAAAAGCAATCAAACAGAAGCCAAGAACAAAACAGAGAAAAAGCAGCCAAATATTTCATCTTATCTGCTAATTCAAGATCACAATTTCTAGCTTGTAAAGTTAAATCCAATCAACTAGAAATCACTCTCTTGTTCTTGTGTAACAATCTAGCGGATCAAAATCCCTAGAACTTAATCTCAAATCGCTTTTAGCATTTGATCTTTTAATTACAAAAATAGAAAAAGTTCATGTCGAATTTATTCTAAATTTGTAATAATTGATTTGAGATTAATCCCTTGTAACCGATACCGTAGTTGTAACACCTTTCGAGTTTAATAAAAGTTTTATTTAACTTGAATTTTGTTTCACAATTTTATTCCGCATTTTATTCGACTAAACGGTATTGTTTGCATTCAACCCCCCCTTCTACAAACAAATTGGGACCTAACAATTGGTATCAGAGCCTTCTGATTAACGTACAAATCTAGATCCTAGACTTTTGTGTTTCTTTCACTTCTTGAATTTTTTTATTCACTCAAAAAATTCATAATGACTACACAAAAAGTTGGAACCGTTAAAATTCCACTTTTCGATAAAGAAAATTATGTTATGTGGAAGAAGAAGATGCTACTGTTTTTACAGGTTGCTAATCCCAAATATTTGCAAGTGTTGAAGAAGGGTCCAAAAATTCCTAAACCAGAGGTAATAGAAAATGATGTGGTGATCACCAAAGCGAGAACTTATGTGAAGGATCCTGAGGACTTCTCTCCTGCTGAAATAGAAGAAGCTTCCCTGGATGCTAGCCTTCAATTAATCTTAGTAGATTCCCTTAATCCCCTGATGAATAGACATGTGATGAATTGTAAAGATTCCAAACATATCTGGGAAACTATTGAGATTATTAATGAAGGCACAGAGGAAGTTAGGGAGAACAAACTAGAAATCCTAACCTCTGAATATGAATATTTCAAATCAAATCCAGGAGAAGGAATCACTGAAGTGTTTGAGAGGTACAATTGAAAGGCATATGTCATAGCCTACTCGTTTATTCGAGTATTTAACTCAACTCAAATAAGAATGTAATAAGTAAATAGTGGATCAAGCATCAGAGAGATCTCACAAAGTAACATCTGTCAAAGAATAAAGAAACATTGTTCATCTGCAGTCTTGAAGATTCACTGGAAGAAGTTCAAGAAGTTGATCATGCCTCAGTGATATAAATCAAGATCGTGGAATTAATCAAGTGACAGAGATCTCGTCAAGGTATCATTTATTACAAGGATTCAATCAGAACAACAAAGTCAAGACATGAAGAAACGTCACGAAAGTTAGTCACTCATGAACCAGACAGTACATCGAGTGTCAGCATTGAAGTGACGGAATTGATTCATAAGTCTCGAAGATTGTCTGAAGAATGGATGCTGCTCAGAGATAGTATTAATTCTCTATTAATTTAATTAAGTCATATAATTTAATTAAGAAAATAAATTCTATCTGCAAGGATTAATTTATTGATTAATTGAATTAAAGTGATTAATTAATTTAGAATTAATATTAAGGATTTTCAGAATATTAATTGATTAAAATCTGTGATAATTCTAAAAAGACAACTGATTGAACTAGCATGACAATCGGTATGACAATTGATAGTCATACCGAATGTCTTGCTAATTCAGTTAATTGAATTGATAGAATTTTCAATTAGAATAAAATCAATTAAGTATTCAGAAAAACAATTTCATTTGAACTAATATGACAATCGGTATGACAATCAATAGTCATACCGAAAGTCTTGCTAGTTCATTTTAATTGTCTTCCTAGCTCTAATAAGATTGTCTCACCGAAAGTCATTCAAGCTTAAAAAGATTGTCACTGCAGTTCAACAACTTCGACTGTTTTGATAAATAGAAGCAGAAGACATCATCTCAAAATAACACAGCAAAAACAGAGCAGCCAAAAACACAGAACAAGAAAAAGCAGAGAACAAAGACAAAATATTTCATCTTCCATCTGCTTATTCAAGATCAAATATTCTAGCTTGTTAATGTTAAATCCAAACCACTAGAATTACTTATCTTGTTCTTGTATATCAATCTAGCGGATTAAAATCCCTAGAACTTAATCTCAAATCGCTTTTAGCATTTGATCTTTTAATTACAAAAATAGAAAAAGTTCATGTCGAATTTATTCTAAATTTGTAATAATTGATTTGAGATTAAACCCTTGTAATCGATACCGTAGTTGTAACACCTTTCAAGTTTAATAAAAGTTTTATTTAACTTGAATTTTGTTTCACAATTTTATTCCGCATTTTATTCGACGAAACGGTATTGTTTGCATTCAACCCCCCTTCTACAAACAAATTGGGACCTAACAATTGGTATCAGAGCCTTCTGATTAACGTACAAATCTAGATCCTAGACTTTTGTGTTTCTTTCACTTCTTGAATTTTTATTCACTCAAAAATTCATAATGACTACACAAAAAGTTGGAACCGTTAAAATTCCACTTTTCGATAAAGAAAATTATGTGATGTGGAAGAAGAAGATGCTACTGTTTTTACAGGTTGCTAATCCCAAATATTTGCAAGTGTTGAAGAAGGGTCCAAAAATACCTATGGTTATTGAACCAGAGGTAATAGAGAATGATGTGGTGATCACCCAAGCGAGAACTTATGTGAAGGATCCTGAGGACTTCTCTCCTGCTGAAATAGAAGAATCTTCCCTGGATGCTAGCCTTCAATTAATCTTAGTAGATTCCCTTAATCCCCTAATGAATAGACATGTGATGAATTGTAAAGATTCCAAACATATCTGGGAAACTATTGAGATTATTAATGAAGGCACAGAGGAAGTTAGGGAGAACAAACTAGAAATCCTAACCTCTGAGTATGAATACTTTAAATCCAATCCAGGAGAAGGAATCACTGAAGTGTTTGAGAGGTACAATGCATTGATCAATAACCTGAATATTAATGGTAAATACTATTCCATCAGGGAGGTCAACAAAAAGTTCCTTTTGACACTGCCAACTCATCTCGAACATAGAATCACTGCCATAAGAGAAGCAAGAGATCTGAGTGAGATTTCTTTGGAAAGGCTCTATGGTGTGTTAAAGACTTATGAGTTGGAGCAGATTCAGCAGAAGGAGGTTTACGGGAAAGGAAGGGTGGTCAGCACGTCTACTGCTCTGGTAGCTGATGAACAACAACAACAACAACCACTATATCAACAACAATCTCAACAGTCAGACAGAATGGTACAGTCTTCCAAGGTTGAAGACAATGTTATAGTAGCAGAATTTGATTCTCCTACTACCAATCAATCAGGAGATGATTATTATTCCTTGGAAGAACTGGAGCAATTGGAGGATGAGTCAATGGCCCTGATTGTCAAGAGATTCTCAAATATCAGATTCAAAAGGAATCCCAAGTTCAAGTACAAGTCCAACTACAACAGATTCCAGAAAGGTGGATCTTCATCCTCTAACACCAGCAGTGGTGGGTATAAAACAGGGATGGTTGATCGAAGCACCATCCGATGCTTCAACTGTAATGAGTTGGGACACTTTGCCACAGAATGCAGAAAGCCAAAACAGGCAAGGAAGAACTCTTATGATTCTAATCAGAAGAGTAAATCTGAAAGGGCGTACCTGGCAAAGGGAAGAAGTTGGGATGATACTGACAGTGAAGATGAAGAAGTTGGGAATCTTGCTCTCATGGCTAGTGATGCAAGCACCTCATCGTCAAGAAAAGAGGTAAAACTTTCTGATGCTGAAATGGTTTATCATCTAAGAGGTAACTTAGATTGTGCTCGTCGTGATAATGAATTGTTAAATCAACAAATCAAAGACCTTGAGAAAGAGGTCAATGAATTAAGACTTGTGCACATTAGTCAAGATAAACTTAAAGACCAAGTATCTTTTCTAGAGAATAGAGTTGACTGTTATAGACAACTCGAAACTATTCTCAAAGACAAGATCACTGGTCTTGAGGTTAAGGTTAAAGCTTACTTTAATTCTTGTTCGAAGTCCAAAGAGTTTTACAATAAGCAAGCTGTTAATCAAACACATGGAATAGGTTATGATTACAATGCTGCTATTGGAAAATTAGGCATAAACTCCCCTCCTCATGTATGTGCTAAAGGCAGGGAAGTACCACATGTGCTTAAGGGTGTTGATGAACCCCTCTATAAGGAATCAATTGCTGAACCATTTGATGAGACCTCTTTTATTATTCAAGAAGAAATTCGTGCTGAAGATAATGCTAATGGGAAAACTGTCTCCAAGTCAAGTGTGTCAAAAGTTCCAGTCAAGGTTGTGAAAGCAACTGAGACTAACTCAGACACACATGAGTTGGATAGCACAAATGCCATGTCTACCATGCATAAGTTGCCTATTGTTAATCCTTCTCATAAAGCATGTGGTGTTCCTGATTGTATGTCTTGTGCTTTTAATCTGTTGTTTGCTTATTTTAATGGTAAGCATGCTTCTAATGATAAGACTACTCCTCGTCAGCATGTGAATAATAGAAAGCATGATAGGTCTAAGACTGCTAGTCCTCCTAAAGTTAGAAAGGAGACATTTGTGCCTAAGCCTAAACATAAATCTGATAAGGCTGTTTTAAAGGTCAAATGTTCAGTCATTGAGAATGTTGAGAATAGTGAAATTAAGAATGTTGTTTTGCCTGATAAAGGCCAATTTTACAAGTATGCCGGACCCAGCCAAGCTTGGGTTCCGAAGAAGTTCTAATCCATTTGTATTGCAGGGCATTAAACAGGTACAACCGGTAGTGTGGATTCTTGACAGTGGATCGTCAAGACATATGACCGGAGATAGAGCCCTGCTATCAAATGTGGTTGAGAAAGCTGGCCCAGTGGTTACCTTTGGAGATAACAGCAAAGGTTTAACGGAGGGATATGGCTGTTTGCAAGCTGGAAATGTTATCATTGAAAATGTATATCTTGTGCAAGGACTTGAACACAATCTGCTTAGCATTAGTCAGTTCTGTGACAACGGCTACAATGTTTTATTCGACAAGCTGAAGTGTCAGATTCTGCACAAGAAAAGTGAAAAACCCTCTTTAATGGGAATACGGAAAGGAAATCTGTTCGTAGCTGACATGAACTCTGGAAGCAATCTTGAAGTCAATTGTTTCTATGCAAAAGCATCGTCAAATGAGAGTTGGCTATGGCACAAGAGACTTTCCCATCTCAATTTCAAGACAATGAATTCTCTTGTCAAAAGAGAACTGGTAAGAGGTCTGCCTCAGCTGGAATTCTCTCCAGAAGGACTATGTGAGGCTTGCCAGAAAGGAAAGTCAAAGAAAGCAAGTCACAAAGGCACTGACACATCTTCCATAACTGGTGTTCTGCAATTATTGCACATGGATTTATTTGGACCAGTTAATATCCTTTCTATGTCAAAGAAGTGTTACTGTCTTGTGATAGTTGATGACTATTCCAAGTATACGTGGGTTTTATTTCTTCACTCTAAGGATGAAACACCACAAGTTGTGATTGATCATATCAAGATGATTGAGTTAGATTCTAACGTCCCTGTTAGAGCAATAAGGTCAGATAATGGAACAGAATTCAAGAATGCACTTCTAAATGGATTCTGTACAGACAAAGGGATTACCAGACAATTTTCAGCTCCTAGAACCCCTCAGCAAAATGGAGTGGTAGAAAGGAAGAATCGTACATTGATTGAAGCTTCAAGAACGATGTTAAATGAATCAGGTCTTCCAATGTACTTTTGGGCTGAAGCTGTCAATACTGCATGTTATACTCAGAATCGAACTCTAATCAACAAAGACTTCATGAAAACTCCTTATGAGATTTTGAATGAACAGAAACCTTCTATCAAATACTTTCATGTATTTGGTGCCAGATGCTTCGTGCTCAAGGATGGAGATGATCGTCGTGGTAAGTTCGAGGCAAAGGCATATGAGGGTATTTTTGTTGGATATGGAAGAAGATCATACAGAGTGTATATCATTGATCAACACAAAGTAACTGAAAGTGTCAATGTTACTTTTGATGACACTAAACTCCCTAGTATCCAAACTGAAGATCCTTCTGAGAAACTGAAGTTTGATGATATGTCAGATTCAGAGTCAGAACATGGTCAAGAACCTGAGGTTGTTGCTGTTGAAGAACCTGTTAATCCTGATAATACTCAAGGTAATAGTGATGGAAACTCTGGAAACAATGGAGATACCACTGCTACTGACGGAGAATCTTCAAGTCAACATGGCAACAACTCAGGGGGAGATGCTGAAGGATCATCTAGTAGGACACAACATCACAATGAATTTCAAGGCGAATCATCAAGATCAAATCTTCCAAGACAGACAGTCTGGAATAAAGCTCACCCTTTTGAGTTGATTATTGGTGATCCAGATGTTGGAGTCAGAACTAGACGTGCTACTCAAAATGAGTGTCTGTTCTCAGGATTTCTTTCTGAGATAGAACCTAAGAAAATTGAAGAAGCACTAACTGATCCAGATTGGGTGATTGCTATGCAAGATGAACTCAATCAGTTTGAAAGTCAACAAGTCTGGAAACTGGTACCTAGGCCTGTACACAAGAAAGCTGTTGGTACAAGGTGGGTATTCAGGAATAAACTAGATGAAGATGGTGTGGTTACAAGAAACAAGGCAAGACTGGTAGCTAAAGGGTATTCTCAAGCTGAAGGTATTGATTATGATGAAACCTATGCTCCAGTGGCTAGACTTGAGGCCATAAGGATATTTCTGGCATTCGCAGCATTTTCAAACTTTAAAGTTTATCAAATGGATGTCAAGAGCGCCTTTCTGAATGGAAAGTTGGATGAAGAGGTATATGTAGAGCAACCTCCTGGTTTTGAAGATCCAGATCATATGGATTTTGTCTTCTTTCTTTTCAAGGCTATCTATGGGCTAAAACAGTCACCAAGAAAATGGTATGACACTCTCTCTGAATTTCTTATTGAAAATAGCTTTATTAGAGGTGTCATAGACAAAACTCTCTTTTCTAAAAAACATAAGAATGATACTATATTAGTCCAAGTCTATGTGGATGATATAATATTTGGGTCTACTAATGATAATCTCTGTAAGAGATTTGCTAAGTTAATGCACAGCAAGTTTGAAATGAGCATGATGGGAGAGCTGAAGTTCTTTCTTGGATTACAAGTAAATCAAAGGTTAGATGGAACATTTATTTGTCAATCCAAGTATCTCAAGGAACTCCTCAAAAAGTACAATCTAGAGGATTCTGCATCAGCAAGGACTCCATCAACTACAGCTGTCAAGCTTGGACCATGTGAAAACTCCATTAAGGTAGATGTCACAAGCTACAGAGGTATGATTGGCTCGTTACTCTATCTTACTGCAAGTAGACCAGATATTATGTATGCTACATGCCTATGTGCAAGGTTCCAAGCGGATCCTAGAGATATTCATCTCGTTGCTGTTAAACGAATCTTAAGATATCTTAAGGGAACACCAAATCTAGGTATTTGGTACCCTCAGAATCTGGTTTTAACCTTGTTGGATATACAGATTCAGATTACGCAGGAAGTGTTGTTGATAGAAAAAGCACCTCAGGAAGTTGTCAATTCCTAGGAAGCAGGCTAGTCTCATGGTACAGCAAGAAACAGCAAACAGTTTCCAACTCAACGGCCGAGGCTGAATATATTGCTGCTGGAAGCTGCTGTGCTCAGATCTTGTGGATTAGGAATCAACTACGAGACTATGGCTCTGTATTGAACAAGATTCCTATTTTATGTGACAATACAAGTGCAATAGCCATCACCAACAACCCTGTGCAGCACTCGAGGACAAAGCACATTGACATCAGGTATCATTTTATTAGAGAGCACGTCATGAATGGTACTGTTGAACTATTTTTTGTTCCAACAGAAGAACAAATAGCAGATATTTTCACTAAACCACTTGACGAATCCACATTTACCAGATTAGTTGGTAAATTGGGCATGTTAAATAGTTTTAGTGATTAACTTAATTAATATCTGGAATCTGTTCTTGAATGAATTTACAAATAAATTTTTCATAAATGAAAAATTCATTTGCAAATTTATTTTATCATTTTATCATATTTCTTGCTTATTTCTATGTAATATATATTATCTTATCTATGGTTATTTACTCTACTTGTTAATTGAAAATATCTCAGAATATTTTATTTCCTCTAAAAATATTTTTCTATGAATTTTATTTGCTAAAATTCAACAGAAATCTATTTTTTGGAATAAAAATAATTAATTCTGATATATTATCTTTGTTTCTGTAAAAATTATAAGTTTTACTATTTCAGTTTTACTATTTCAATTTTACTATTTTTGAAATGAAGGTTCAGTACTTAATTAGATGTCTGTACATATTCATTTTATTTTAATACTGCAAAGACTATCGGCAAGACAATTAAAATTGTCTTGCTGAAAATCATTTCAGTATTCATGTAAATATAAATATGTTAATAGTTATTTTATATTAATACTAGAAAGACTATCGGCAAGACAATTGAAATTGTCTTGCTGAAAATCATTTTAGTATATAATGATTGCTTATTTTAAAATATCAGATTAATTTTATAACTGGCAAGACAATCGGTAGGACTATTGATTGTCATGCCAGTAATAAAATTAATATCAGAATTATTTTGTACTGGTATGACAATCGGTATGACTATCAGATTGTCATACCAGTTATATTTTTAATACTCTTTTTATTTGTTTTATTTTTCTTCTTTTGCCTGGTATGACAATCGGTATGACAATCCCGGATTGTCATACCAGCTGTTATATAAGGGTGTTGCTGTATTGTTTTGAATCACTTTCAACCTAGCAGATCATCTACTCACCCCTGAACACAAATCACTTTTTGCTAACTCTGCTGTAACTGAACCCCCACCAGTTAGCAAAAAGATTTACACTCGCCAAGACACAACCTTCAAATTTATGCAAGTACCAGTACTTGTATCTGCTTTCATGGCCAATTATATTCCATTACCTATTTTTAATCTACCCGGCCATGAACAGCAACCTCAACCTCCAGTGGTACAAGCCACCCAGACTCTTCCATTACAGGTAGTAATTCCTCTCTCTCACTCTCTTCCTACTTCTGTTAACAGACCCTCAGTGGTTGATAGGGCTGACCATGAAGTTGTAGAACCACAGCTTCAATCCCAGGTCATAGAGCCAAACACAGAGTCTCATTCTATCTCACCCTCTCCCCCACTGTCAAAAATGTTACCCAGAAGATTATTAGGAAGTAGTAAAATGTCAAATTTGAGTGAACCCTCAGCTCTGCCTCCTCCTAAGAAAAGAAAAACCTATTCTGAGGCATCTGAAAGCCCATCCTTGTCCTCCCAACAGGACATGGACTTTGAAATGGCCAATGAACAGTTACTAGAGGCATCCTCTCAACAGGATGCATCTATTGAAATTCGCCATCGGGCCATGGCATCCTGTACTGAGTCAAGCACAATTCCATTACTCACAATGGAACCATACACTTCCCCAGATAATACTCAGGACACCCAGCGAGGAGTGCACGTCGAGTCGGTTACAGTGCCTGCCATAGTTACGGCAGAAGAGCATTCACATGCTTCAGAGGGAAAATCTGACTCTCCGCCATCTTTAATAGAGTCATTTTCTCCCCTCCCAGATCAAACACCTCTGGCTCCCTTATGGGATTCTCCACTCGCAGATTTATCTGGAGAAAGTGGAGGGCAACTCGGTCAATCTATCCCTGAAGCAATTCAGACATCTATTCCAAAAGATTTGATAGCATTGACTGAGGATCGGGACTCGCGAATTCCCATTGCACCACCACTGACCTCTCTTGAAGAGGCTAGGGTGATTTTTTATGCAGGTACACAAGAACAGCAATTGGAAGACTCCTCACGAGCAATCATATTGAGAGAAACACATGCACGTGAGATGAGTGAACCAAATATGAGTGAAATTCAGGTGAGAGCACACACAGACACTGATACTGTCAACCTGTTAGCTCAGATTGCTGCCCTGAAAGAAGAACTTGCCAAAAGTCAAGCTGAAGCTCAAGCATTCAAAGCACAAGTGGTTGAACGGTCTTCTTCTTCCACCTCTGTCGACAATCAGCTTGCGATCATAAAGAATGACATCTCAGATTTAAAGACTGCTGTAATACCAAAGCTCAATTCTATTCAGGACACTCCAAACTTATCAGCTGATGACATATCCAACTTCTGCTCCCTACATACAAGAATGACTTCTCTTGAAGACCTCGTTGAGATGAATCATTCACTAGACAACTCAAGATTTCTAAAGATCGAGACGGGCATGGAACATCTGAATGAAGGCATGAAGCACTTATATTACATGATCAAGAATTCTCATTGCCCTAATGAAGAACAAAGAGCTTATTTTGAAGGACCGTCTGGTGGAGGATCAGGCTCTGGAAGTGGTGGAGGTTTCAAAGGAAAGTCTGTAGAGGATCCCTCAACTAAGGGGGAGAAGAAAGGAGGGAGTTCCAAAGGGAAAGAAAAAGATACTTCTGCTGGAGATAAAGGAAAGGCTGATGATGCCTACTACAGTGGAGAACAGGATGACTTCGATATTTTTGACATTCCCACTGAACCAGTTCAGGAAGATAAAGATGGGTTATTTGAAGCTGAAGAAGAAAGTGATTTTGAAGATTGGGAAGAAGAAGATACAGTGGATCCTAGGTTTGAGAAAGAATTTCAGAAAGAAAAGTCAGAGATGCAAAGAAAAGAAGCTGAACTTAAGAAGGTCTCACAGATCATTGACAGGAGAAAAGACATTCAAAGAACAGAAGCTCTTCAAAAGCAACGTCTTCATGACATTAAAGCTCAAGAAAGGAGAAGAGATGTCAAACTGAAGATTGGTGAAAAGTGGGATGAAGCTAGGAGAGTACTCGATATGCCTCAGCTATGCACTAACAATGATAGGCAGTTCTTACATCTTCTGGACAAGCTGGAAATCTCAAATCCTAACAATGACATGTACATGAATGCTATCAAGACTGAAGTCTCAAGGATCACAGCTGCTTTTGATAGATCCATAAATGAGATGAGCATTTTTGTATATTGTCAGAGTGAAGGATCATTCAAGGTGTCACTTCATCTATTCGAGAATCGTTCGTTGTCAGAGATTTGGGTTCTTTTAAACAAAGTGAAAAGAAGCTCAGAGTTGAATGAAGTTCTTCGGGAAAGACTTAAAGAGTTTGCCAGCAGGGCTAGTCCTCAAGTGGTCAACAATCCTCATCAAGTGAGATTCTTTAAGTCTGATTGTCTTCAAATCTGTCAGCTAGATGTACAATCTCTTAAAGACTACTCAGCTAAGCATCTGGTCTGGATGGAACATCATTTGAGAACAGCTGGATATTCATCCATGTTGAAGACTCAAGCTGCTGACTTGATTCAAGCTTATTGTGAGAAGAATGTTAAAAGGTACAATCAACTCAAGAATAAGTTGAAGACAGTTGGAGTTCAACCAGTTAGACCTGCAAGCTTCACTTCAGAAAAGGATCGTGTTTTTGACAAGGAATTGCTTCAAGATTTAGAAGAAGGTGAAGTCAGAAGAGAAGACAACTAAAGTCAATTAGCTCAAAACTCAATGTAATATGATTAGAGCGTTATGAATCAAGATAGTCTAATGTAGTTATATGTTCAGGCTAGAGGAACATCTATCTTGTATTCACTTGTAAATTTCATTTGGAATCTGGAAAATGTTAAATATAATCCAGAACTTTTCTGCTATTTACTTTACATTACTGTTCATATCTTTTTCTTATTTGTTAGTTGAGTTATCCTCTAGGTATTTGTTGTTATTGTCTAACAAGCAAATAGGGGGAGATTGAAAGGCATATGTCATAGCCTACTCGTTTATTCGAGTATTTAACTCAACTCAAATAAGAATGTAATAAGTAAATAGTGGATCAAGCATCAGAGAGATCTCACAAAGTAACATCTGTCAAAGAATAAAGAAACATTGTTCATCTGCAGTCTTGAAGATTCACTGGAAGAAGTTCAAGAAGTTGATCATGCCTCAGTGATATAAATCAAGATCGTGGAATTAATCAAGTGACAGAGATCTCGTCAAGGTATCATTTATTACAAGGATTCAATCAGAACAACAAAGTCAAGACATGAAGAAACGTCACGAAAGTTAGTCACTCATGAACCAGACAGTACATCGAGTGTCAGCATTGAAGTGACGGAATTGATTCATAAGTCTCGAAGATTGTCTGAAGAATGGATGCTGCTCAGAGATAGTATTAATTCTCTATTAATTTAATTAAGTCATATAATTTAATTAAGAAAATAAATTCTATCTGCAAGGATTAATTTATTGATTAATTGAATTAAAGTGATTAATTAATTTAGAATTAATATTAAGGATTTTCAGAATATTAATTGATTAAAATCTGTGATAATTCTAAAAAGACAACTGATTGAACTAGCATGACAATCGGTATGACAATTGATAGTCATACCGAATGTCTTGCTAATTCAGTTAATTGAATTGATAGAATTTTCAATTAGAATAAAATCAATTAAGTATTCAGAAAAACAATTTCATTTGAACTAATATGACAATCGGTATGACAATCAATAGTCATACCGAAAGTCTTGCTAGTTCATTTTAATTGTCTTCCTAGCTCTAATAAGATTGTCTCACCGAAAGTCATTCAAGCTTAAAAAGATTGTCACTGCAGTTCAACAACTTCGACTGTTTTGATAAATAGAAGCAGAAGACATCATCTCAAAATAACACAGCAAAAACAGAGCAGCCAAAAACACAGAACAAGAAAAAGCAGAGAACAAAGACAAAATATTTCATCTTCCATCTGCTTATTCAAGATCAAATATTCTAGCTTGTTAATGTTAAATCCAAACCACTAGAATTACTTATCTTGTTCTTGTATATCAATCTAGCGGATTAAAATCCCTAGAACTTAATCTCAAATCGCTTTTAGCATTTGATCTTTTAATTACAAAAATAGAAAAAGTTCATGTCGAATTTATTCTAAATTTGTAATAATTGATTTGAGATTAAACCCTTGTAATCGATACCGTAGTTGTAACACCTTTCAAGTTTAATAAAAGTTTTATTTAACTTGAATTTTGTTTCACAATTTTATTCCGCATTTTATTCGACGAAACGGTATTGTTTGCATTCAACCCCCCTTCTACAAACAAATTGGGACCTAACAACAATGCATTGATCAACAACCTGAACATTAATGGTAAATACTATTCCATGAGGGAGGTCAACAAAAAGTTTCTTTTAACACTGCCAACTCATCTCGAACATAGAATCACTGCCATAAGAGAAGCAAGAGATCTGAGTGAGATTTCTTTGGAAAGGCTCTATGGTGTGTTGAAGACTTATGAGTTGGAGCAGATTCAGCAGAAGGAAGTTTACGGGAAAGGAAGAGTGGTCAGCACGTCTACTGCTCTAGTAGCTGATGAACAACAACAACAACCACAATATCAACAACAATCTCAACAGTCAGAAAGAATGGTACAGTCTTCCAAGGTTGAAGATAATGTGATAGTAGCAGAATTTGATTCTCCTACTACAAATCAATCAGGAGATGATTATTATTCCTTGGAAGAACTGGAGCAATTGGAGGATGAGTCAATGGCCCTGATTGTCAAGAGATTCTCAAATGTCAGATTCAAAAGGAATCCCAAGTTCAAGTACAAGTCCAACTACAACAGATTCCAGAAAGGTGGATCTTCATCCTCTAACACCAGCAGTGGTGGGTATAAAACAGGGATGGTTGATCGAAGCACCATTCGATGCTTCAACTGTAATGAGTTGGGACACTTTGCCACAGAATGCAGGAAGCCAAAACAAGCTAGGAAGAACTCTTACGATTCTAATCAGAAGAGTAAATCTGAAAGGGCGTACCTGGCAGAGGGAAGAAGCTGGGATGATACTGACAGTGAAGATGAAGAAGTTGGGAATCTTGCTCTCATGGCTAGTATTGCAAGCACCTCATCGTCAAGAAAAGAGGTAAAACTTTCTGATGCTGAAATGGTTTATCATCTAAGAGGTAACTTAGATTGTGCTCGTCGTGATAATGAATTGTTAAATCAACAAATCAAAGACCTTGAGAAAGAGGTCAATGAATTAAGACTTGTGCACATTAATCAAGATAAACTTAAAGAACAAGTATCTTTTCTAGAGAATAGAGTTGACTGTTATAGACAACTCGAAATTATTCTCAAAGATAAGATCACCGGTCTTGAGGCTAAGGTTAAAGCTTACTTTAATTCTTGTTCGAAGTCCAAAGAGTTTTACAATAAGCAAGCTGTTAATCAAACACATGGAATAGGTTATGATTACAATGCTGCTATTGGAAAATTAGGCATAAACTCCCCTCCTCATGTATGTGCTAAAGGCAGGGAAGTACCACATGTGCTTAAGGGTGTTGATGAACCCCTCTATAAAGAATCAATTGCTGAACCATTTGATGAGACCTCTTTTATTATTCAAGAAGAAATCCGTGCTGAAGATAATGCTAATGGGAAAGCTGTCTCCAAGTCAAGTGTGTCAAAAGTTCCAGTCAAGGTTGTGAAAGCAACTGAGACTAACTCAGACACACATGAGTTGGATAACACAAATGCCATGTCTACCATGCATAAGTTGCCTATTGTTAATCCTTCTCATAAAGCATGTGGTGTTCCTGATTGTATGTCTTGTGCTTTTAATCTGTTGTTTGCTTATTTTAATGGTAAGCATGTTTCTAATGATAAGACTACTCCTCGTCAGCATGTGAATAATAGAAAGCATGATAGGTCTAAGACTGCTAGTCCTCCTAAAGCTAGAAAGGAGACATTTGTACTTAAGCCTAAACAGAAATTTGATAAGGCTGTTTTAAAGGTCAAATGTTCAGTCATTGAGAATGTTGAGAATAGTGAAATTAAGAATGTTGTTTTGCCTGATAAAGGCCAATTTTACAAGTATGTCGAACCCAGCCAAGCTTGGGTTCCGAAGAAGTTCTAATCCATTTGTATTGCAGGGCATTAAACAGGTACAACCGGTAGTGTGGATTCTTGACAGCGGATCGTCAAGACATATGACCGGAGATAGAGCCCTGCTATCAAATGTGGTTGAGAAAGCTGGCCCAGTGGTTACCTTTGGAGATAACAGCAAAGGTTTAACGGAGGGATATGGCTGTTTGCAAGCTGGAAATGTTATCATTTAAAATGTATATGTTGTGCAAGGACTTGAACACAATCTGCTTAGCATTAGTCAGTTCTGTGACAACGGCTACAATGTTTTATTCGACAAGCTGAAGTGTCAGATTCTGCACAAGAAAAGTGAAAAACCCTCCTTAATGGGAATCCGAAAAGGAAATCTGTTCGTAGCTGACATGAACTCTGGAAGCAATCTTGAAGTCAATTGTTTCTATGCAAAGGCATCGTCAGATGAGAGTTGGCTATGGCACAAGAGACTTTCCCATCTCAATTTCAAAACAATGAATTCTCTTGTCAAAAGAGAATTGGTAAGAGGTTTGCCTCAGCTGGAATTCTCTCCAGAAGGACTATGTGAGGCTTGCCAGAAAGGAAAGTCAAAGAAAGCAAGTCACAAAGGCACTGACACATCTTCCATAACTGGTGTTCTGCAATTATTGCACATGGATTTATTTGGTCCAGTTAATATCCTTTCTATGTCAAAGAAGTGTTACTGTCTTGTGATAGTTGATGACTATTCCAAGTATACGTGGGTTTTATTTCTTCACTCTAAGGATGAAACACCACAAGTTGTGATTGATCATATCAAGATGATTGAGTTAGATTTTAACGTCCCTGTTAGAGCAATAAGGTCAGATAATGGGACAGAATTCAAAAATACACTTCTCAATGGATTCTGTACAGACAAAGGGATTACCAGACAATTTTCAGCTCCTAGAACCCCTCAGCAAAATGGAGTGGTAGAAAGGAAGAATCGTACATTGATTGAAGCTGCAAGAACGATGTTAAATGAATCAGGTCTTCCAATGTACTTTTGGGCTGAAGCTGTCAATACTGCATGTTATACTCAGAATCGAACTCTAATCAACAAAGACTTCATGAAAACTCCTTATGAGATTTTGAATGAACAGAAACCTTCTATCAAATACTTTCATGTATTTGGTGCCAGATGCTTCGTGCTCAAGGATGGAGATGATCGTCGTGGTAAGTTCGAGGCAAAGGCATATGAGGGTATTTTTGTTGGATATGGAAGAGGATCATATAGAGTGTATATCATTGATCAACACAAAGTAACTGAAAGTGTCAATGTTACATTTGATGACACTAAACTCCCTAGTATCCAAACTGAAGATCCTTCTGAGAAACTGAAGTTTGATGATACGTCAGATTCAGAATCAGAACATGGTCAAGAACCTGAGGTTGTTGCTGGTGAAGAACCTGTTAATCCTGATGATACTCAAGGTAATAGTGATGGAAACTTTGGCAACAATGGAGATACCACTGCTACTGACGGAGAATCTTCAAGTCAACATGGCAACAACTCAGGGGGAGATGCTGAAGGATCATCTAGTAGGACACAACATCACAATGAATTTCAAGGCGAATCATCAAGATCACATCTTCCAAGACAGACAGTCTGGAATAAAGCTCACCCTTTTGAGTTGATTATTGGTGATCCAGATGTTGGAGTCAGAACTAGACGTGCTACTCAAAATGAGTGTCTGTTCTCAGGATTTCTTTCTGAGATGGAACCTAAGAAAATTGAAGAAGCACTGACTGATCCAGATTGGGTGATTGCTATGCAAGATGAACTCAATCAGTTTGAAAGTCAACAAGTCTGGAAACTGGTACCTAGGCCTGTACACAAGAAAGCTGTTGGTACTAGGTGGGTATTCAGGAATAAACTAGATGAAGATGGTGTGGTTATAAGAAACAAGGCAAGACTGGTAGCTAAAGGGTATTCTCAAGCTGAAGGCATTGATTATGATGAAACCTATGCTCCAGTGGCTAGACTTGAGGCCATCAGAATATTTCTGGCATTCGCAGCATTTTCAAACTTTAAAGTTTATCAAATGGATGTCAAGAGCGCCTTTCTGAATGGAAAGCTGGATGAAGAGGTATATGTAGAGCAACCTCCTGGTTTTGAAGATCCAGATCATTTGGATTTTGTCTTCTTTCTTTTCAAGGCTATCTATGGGCTAAAACAGTCTCCAAGAAAATGGTATGACACTCTCTCTGAATTTCTTATTGAAAATAGCTTTATTAGAGGTGTCATAGACAAAACTCTCTTTTCTAAAAAACATAAGAATGATACTATATTAGTCCAAGTCTATGTGGATGATATAATATTTGGGTCTACTAATGATAATCTCTGTAAGAGATTTGCTAAGTTAATGCACAGCAAGTTTGAAATGAGCATGATGGGAGAGCTGAAGTTCTTTCTTGGATTACAAGTAAATCAAAGGTTAGATGGAACATTTATTTGTCAATCCAAGTATCTCAAGGAACTCCTCAAAAAGTACAATCTAGAGGATTCTGCATCAGCAAGGACTCCATCAACTACAGCTGTCAAGCTTGGACCATGTGAAAACTCCATTAAGGTAGATGTCACAAGCTACAGAGGTATGATTGGCTCGTTACTCTATCTTACTGCAAGTAGACCAGATATTATGTATGCTACATGTTTATGTGCAAGGTTCCAAGCAGATCCTAGAGATATTCATCTCGTTGCTGTTAAACGAATCTTAAGATATCTTAAGGGAACACCAAATCTAGGTATTTGGTACCCTAAAGAATCTGGTTTTAACCTTGTCGGATATACAGATTCAGATTATGCATGAAGTGTTGTTGATAGGAAAAGCACCTCAGGAAGTTGTCAATTCCTAGGAAGCAGGCTAGTCTCATGGTACAGCAAGAAACAGCAAACAGTTTCCAACTCAACGGCCGAGGCTGAATATATTGCTGCTGGAAGCTGCTGTGCTCAGATCTTGTGGATTAGGAACCAACTACGAGACTATGGCTCTGTATTGAACAAGATTCCTATTTTATGTGACAACACAAGTGCAATAGCCATCACCAACAACCCTGTGCAGCACTCGAGGACAAAGCACATTGACATCAGGTATCATTTTATTAGAGAGCACGTCATGAATGGTACTGTTGAACTATTTTTTCTTCCAACAGAAGAACAAATAGCAGATATTTTCACTAAACCACTTGACGAATCCACATTTACCAGATTAGTTGGTAAATTGGGCATGTTGAATAGTTTTAGTGATTAATTTAGTTAATATCTGGGATCTGTTCTTGAATGAATTTACAAATGAATTTTTCATAAATGAAAAATTCATTTGCAAATTTATTTTATCATTTTATCATATTTCTTGCTTATTTCTATGTAATATATATTATCTTATCTATTTTTATTTTCCCTACTTGTTAATTTAAAATACCTCAGAATATTTTATTTCCTCTAAAAATATTTTTCTATGAATTTTATTTGCTAAAATTCAATAGAAATCTATTTTTGGAATAAAAATAATAAATTCTGATATATTGTCTTTGTTTCTGTAAAAATTATAAGTTTTTATTTCAGTTTTACTATTTTGTAATATAGTTTCAGTACATATATAGTAGTCTGTTCCTTTTATTTTATTTTCTACTGCAATGACAATCGGCAAGACAATTGAATTGTCTTGCTGAAAGTCATTTCAGTATATGTTTGTATATGTTTGAATATGTCGGTATAGTTTATACTGGCAAGACAATCGGTATGACTATCGATTGTCTTGCCAGTTATAAACATTATATATATATTTCATTTTATTATTATACTGGTATGACAATCGGTATGACTATCAGATTGTCATACTAGTTATAATTTTAGTATTTATTCTGTTATTTCTTTTCCTTCTTTTGCCTGGTATGACAATCGGTATGACAATCCCGGATTGTCATACCAGCTGTTATATAAAGGCGTTTGTTGTTTTGTTTTAAACCATCACAACAGTTTCATTTCTTTCAAAAATTTCGAACAGTTTCTTCCTCATTTTCTCTCTTCTCTCTCTTCGAACTTAAACCATCAATCTGATTCCTTCCTTGCTCGAGTTTTTACTCAGCAAACTAATTCATCACTTTGTGATATATACATACAAGTATATATATACAGAGGTGCTGTTGAACTTTTTATTTTTATTTTCAATTTCTGATTTGTGTCTTTTGGTTTGTCAAAACTGTGTTTGTGAGTTAGGAATTTTAACGAGATACATTTCTGTCTAAATTTTTCGATTATAATTAATTTAATTCGAATTATTAAATTAATTTAATTAATTCGAATTTTCTTAATATTATTCTTAAAATTCTGAAAAGCGTGTGTCTTATTATTATTTTAAATGGCTCTCAATTTCCAAATTGTCGCGCATAATCAGGTTGGTTATTTTAATCCGGAAAAATGTGATGTTGAAAAATTTAAGCCATGGATTAGATTTTTAAATGACCATTCGATTGTTAGCTCTGCTATTAAATCAAATGTGATTTTAAACGTCGATCTACTTAGACTGATTTGCACAACTTCTACTGTGGCCGATGATTCAAAATCTTTGTCATTCACCGTCGCAAACACACAGTATGTAGTTGATGAAACAGTCGTCAATCGTGCGTTAAATTTTCCACTAAACAATTTCTGTAATTTACCCTCTGAAAATGATATCACAAATTTTTTCAATGCTATTCACTATCAAGGGGTGATCAATTTAACCAAACTTTCTAAATCAAATTTGGTGTCTGAATGGGATATTTTCTTCGATACACTTTCCAAAGTGTTTGCCAACTACACAAAATCCAATTTTCATAACATCACTTCCACTCTGCAGTATATTGGTCTTGCGGTTGTTTTCAATCAAAGGATCAATTTTGGCAAACTACTTTTTCCCATTCTCTTGAGACGTCTAACTTCTGCTTTACGTGATCATTCTACAAATCGTAGGGTATCATGTTACTATGCTCGTTTTCTCATGCTTATAGCAGATCATCTACTCACCCCTGAACACAAAGCCCTTTTTGCTAACTCTGCTGTAACCGAACCCCCTCCAGTTAGCAAAAAGATTTACACTCGCCAAGATACAACCTTCAAATTTATGCAAGTTCCAGTACTTGTATCTGCTTTCATGGCCAATTATATTCCCTTACCTATTTTCAATCTTCCCGGCCATGAACAGCAACCTCAACCTCCAGTGGTACAAGCCACCCAGGCTCTTCCATTACAGGTAGTAATTCCTCACTCTCACTCTCTTCCTACTTCTGTTGAAAGACCCCCAGTGGTTGATAGGGCTGACCATGAAGTTGTAGAACCACAGCTTCAATCCCAGGTCATAGAGCCAAACTCAGAGTCTCATACTATCTCAACCTCTCCCCCACTGTCTAAAATGTTACCCAGGAGATTACTAGGAAGTAGTACATTGTTAAATATGAGTGAACCCTCAGCTCTGCCTCCTCCTAAGAAAAGAAGAACATATTCTGAGGCATCTGAAAGCCCATCCTTGTCCTCCCAACAGGACATGGACTTTGAAATGGCCAATGAACAGTTACTAGAGGCATTCTCTCAACAGGATGCATCTATTGAAATTCTCCATAGGGCCATGGCATCTTGTACTGAGTCAAGCACAATTCCATTACTCACAATGGAACCATACACTTCCCCAGATCATACTCAGGACACACAGCGAGGAGTGCACGTAGAGTCGGTTACAGTGCCTGCCATAGTTACGGCAGAAGAGCAGTCACATGCTTCAGAGGGAAAATCTGACTCTCCGCCATCTTTAATAGAGTCATTTTCTCCCCTCCCAGATCCAACACCTCTGGCTCCCTTATGGGATTCTCCACTCGCAGATTTATCTGGAGAAAGTGGAGGGCAACTCGGTCAATCTATCCCTGAAGCAATTCAGACATCTATTCCAAAAGATTTGATAGGTTTGACTGAGGATCGGGACTCGCAAATTCCCATTGCACCACCACTGACCTCTCTTGAAGAGGCTAGGGTGATTTTTAATGCAGGTACAGAAGAACAGCAACTGGAAGACTCCTCACGAGCAATTATATTGAGAGAAACACATGCACGTGAGATGAGTGAACCAAACACGAGTGAAATTCAGGTGAGAGCACACACATACACTGATACTGTAAACCTGTTAGCTCAGATTGCTGCCCTAAAAGAAGAACTTGCTAAAAGCCAAGCTGAAGCTCAAGCATTCAAAGCACAAGTGGTTGAACGGTCTTCTTCTTCCACCTCTGTCAACAATCAGCTTGCAATCATAAGGAATGACATCTCAGATCTAAAGACCACTGTAATACCAAAGCTCAATTCTATTCAGGACACTCCAAATTTATCAGCTGATGACATATCCAACTTCTGCTCTCTACATACAAGAATGACTTCTCTTGAAGACCTCGTTGAGATGAATCATTCACTGGACTCCTCAAGATTTCTAAAGATAGAGACGGGCATGGAACATCTCAATGAAGGGATGAAGCACCTATATTACATGATCAAGAATTCTCATTGCCCTAATGAAGAACAAAGAGCTTATTTTGAAGGACCGTCTGGTGGAGGATCAGGCTCTGGAGGTGATGGAGGTTCCAAAGGAAGATCAGTAGAGGATCCCTCAACTAAGGGGGAGAAGAAAGGGAGTAGTGCCAAAGGGAAAGAAAAAGATGCCTCTGCTGGAAACAAAGGAAAGGCTGATGATGTCTACTACAGTGGAGAACAGGATGACTTTGATATTTTTGACATTCCCACTGAACCAGTTCAGGAAGATAAAGATGGGTTATTTGAAGCTGAAGAGGAAAGTGATTTTGAAGATTGGGAAGAGGAAGATACAGTGGATCCTATGTTTGAGAAAGAATTTCAGAAGGAGCAGTCAGAGATGAAAAGAAAAGAAGCTGAACTCAAGAAGGTCTCTCAGATCATTGGCAGGAGGAAAGACATACAAAGAACAGAAACTCTTCAAAAGCAACGTCTTCATGACATTAAGGCTCAAGAAAGGAGAAGAGATGTCAGACTAAAGATTGGTGAAAAATGGGATGAAGCTAGGAGAGTACTTGATATGCCTCAGCTGAGCACTAACAATGATAGGCAGTTCTTACATCTTCTTGACAAGCTGGAAATCTCAAATCCTAACAATGACATGTACATGAATGCTATCAAGACTGAAGTCTCAAGGATCACAGCTGCTTTTGATAGATCCCTAAATGAGATGAGCATTTTTGTATATTGTCAGAGTGAAGGATCATTCAAGGTGTCACTTCATCTATTTGAGAATCGTTCTTTGTCAGAGATTTGGGTTCTTTTAAACAAAGTCAAAAGAAGCTCAGAATTGAATGAAGTTCTTCGAGAAAGGCTTAAAGAGTTTGCCAGCAGGGCTAGTCCTCAAGTGGTCAACAATCCTCATCAGGTGAGATTCTTTAAGTCTGATTGTCTTCAAATCTGTCAGCTAGATGTACAATCTCTTAAAGACTACTCAGCTAAGCATCTGGTCTGGATGGAACATCATTTGAGAACTGCTGGATATTCATCCATGTTGAAGACTCAAGCTGCTGACTTGATTCAAGCTTATTGTGAAAAGAATGTTAAAAGGTACACTCAACTCAAGAATAAGCTGAAGTCAGTTGGAGTTCAACCAGTCAGACCAGCAAGCTTTACTTCAGAAAAGGATCGTGTCTTTGACAAGGAATTGCTTCAAGATTTAGAAGAAGGTGAAGTCAGAAGAGAAGACAACTGAAGTCAATTAGCTCAAAACTCAATGTAATATGATTAGAGCTTTATGAATCAAGATAGTCTAATGTAGTTATATGTTCAGGCTAGAGGAACATCTATCTTGTATTCACTTGTAAATTTCATTTGGAATCTGGAAAATGTTAAATATAATCCAGAACTTTTCTGCTATTTACTTTACATTACTGTTTATATCTTTTTCTTATTTGTTAGTTGAGTTATCCTCTAGGTATTTGTTGTTATTGTCTAACAAGCAAATAGGGGGAGATTGAAAGGCATATGTCATAGCCTACTCGTTTATTCGAGTATTTAACTCAACTCAAATAAGAATGTAATAAGTAAATAGTGGATCAATCATCAGAGAGATCTCACAAAGTAACATATGTCAAAAAATAAAGAAACATTATTCATCTGCAGACTTGGTGATTCACTGGAAGAAGTTCAAGAATTTGATCATGCCTTAGTGATATAAATCAAGATCGTGGATTTAATCAAGTGACAGAGATCTCGTCAGGGTATCATTTATTACAAGGATTCAATTAGAACAACAAAGTCAAGACATGAAGAAACGTCACGAAAGTTAGTCACTCATGAACCAGACAGTACATCGAGTGTCAGCATTGAAGTGGCGGAATTGATTCATAAGTCTCAGTGACTTTCAGAAGATTGTCAGAAGAATGGATGCTGCTCAGGGTTAGTATTAATTCTCTATTAATTAATTAAGTCATATAATTTTAATTATGAAAATAATTTATATCTGCAAAGATTAATTTATTTGATTAATTAAATTAATTGATTAATTAATTCTGAATTAATATTAAGGTTTTTCAGAATTTTAATTGGTTAAAATCTGTTTTAATTCTAAAAAGACAACTGATTGTACTAGTATGACAATCGGTATGACAATTGTTAGTCATACCGAATGTCATGCTAATTCAGTTGATTGTCTTGATAGAATTATTATTTAGATTAAAATCACTTATTAATTCAGTAAAACAATTTCATTTGAACTAATATGACAATCGGTATGACAATCAATAGTCATATCGAAAGTCTTGCTAGTTCATTTTAATTGTCTTGCTAGCTCTAAAAGATTGTCACACCGAAAGTATTATTGGACAAAGGATTGTCATACCAGTTCATTGATCTCGGCTGTGTTGATTAAAAAGAAGCAGAAGCATCCAATTTACTACTAACATTGAAAAAGCAATCAAACAGAAGCCAAGAACAAAACAGAGAAAAAGCAGCCAAATATTTCATCTTATCTGCTAATTCAAGATCACAATTTCTAGCTTGTAAAGTTAAATCCAATCAACTAGAAATCACTCTCTTGTTCTTGTGTAACAATCTAGCGGATCAAAATCCCTAGAACTTAATCTCAAATCGCTTTTAGCATTTGATCTTTTAATTACAAAAATAGAAAAAGTTCATGTCGAATTTATTCTAAATTTGTAATAATTGATTTGAGATTAATCCCTTGTAACCGATACCGTAGTTGTAACACCTTTCAAGTTTAATAAAAGTTTTATTTAACTTGAATTTTGTTTCACAATTTTATTCCGCATTTTATTCGACTAAACGGTATTGTTTGCATTCAACCCCCCCTTCTACAAACAAATTGGGACCTAACACCATCTGAGCGTATGATGAATTCGGAAATCCGGTTAACTACGTAAGGAAGTTCACAAACTTTTTATTACAATAGCCGATGCACGATTTTATAAAGTCCATCGAGTTTTCTTAAATCCCAAGGGCATGACTCAATATTGGTGCAATAGTGCATGGGAAGAGTTCTGCATCTCCCGTGAATATATAACGAGGATATAAGGAATCCTTGTATAACGTGGACCAATTCAAAGAAAAACCCTCAAGGCCACAGACTTGGATAATAGAATGTTAATGATAGCCTAACAAGGAGCTTTGGATGTCAACTTTAAGTTTTCATTGGCCAACACCCATCTATAAAGTATACACAAGTTATAGTAGTAGGAAGGCAAGTATGTTAATGTGAAAATAAAAAACATGAAGAAGAATTTGACCCATAATAGGAGGCGATGAAGATTACAACTAGAATCCAAAGGAGGGTGAAGAGTATGATGATAAGGATAAGTATCCCCGATGAAGACCCTGATTCTCCCTCGAGAAAGAGCAATAGAGAACCGAAGTTAACCAAGTGTGCACATTTTAATGCTCCAAGAAGCCGCATATTGATGAAAATTGAGAAAGATGAAGATTGTCAATAGTCGATGCCACTGCGCACAACCCTGAAAAGAGGAACATTATATCCAGTATTTTATAATGATGACGTCGATGATTGCCGTCAGCTAAGGAATAGAATTGAGTTATGAATCCGAGGAGGGATACTGAACAGGTTTTCCAAGATGGTGAAGAAAGTAATAGAGTGAAACATTATAAAGAATAAGAGGGGAGATAAAAATACTCCAGGGAAACACACAGCCCCGAGGGCCGGTTATCGATATGGTCTTTGAAGGACTAACAACCGCTTGGACTTCAAGAAATTTCAAGGAAGTTTTATGCTCGAGGAGTCATACATATAATTGGAAAAACACCAAAACATGCAAGGCTGAAGTTGATGTAGCCTTTAATAATTTAGATATTTAAGGGGTGATGTCCCTCCTTGACGGCCTGCAGGTCATAATATCTATGATAGATTATTTTTTAAGGTTAAAAGATTCTGGGTAGACATTAGGACCTATGTGGATATCTTATTCCATGATGTGTTTTTGAAAGCGGGGTAATGCCGATTCCCAATTCACACCTTCTGACAAGAAGATTCATGGATTCAACAAAGTCAAATTTAAGATGGAAGGGCCGATTTAATTGTCCATGATTATGATAGAAGACCCCTGAGAGGCCACACAAATTTCGAGCTTCCACATAGAATGATATTCTTGGACGGACCGAACTACATGCCTTTAAGGCCACAGCCTTTAATCATCACGTCAAGATCAAATTTTTCTACATGAAATGAAGTTGTAAAAGAAAAAGGAGACCGTATAATGGCTAAGAGATGTTATGTAGCCGCATTAAGGGCCAAAAAAATCGGGGGGCAAGTCCTCTCAATATAATGCATGGAAGTTCGAGATACCAATGAGTAGTAAGGAAGGCCAACAGAGGATTTGACCATTATCACTTTGTAACCTGAAAAACCAGATAGGATCACTACGCCGGAGCTTGGATCCAAGAACCCTTTGTGAGGCAGATTAATTGTTCTCTAACAAAGGAATATCGTTGTGTTTGTATGGACAGCTGCTGATATGCCCGGGGTTGGTCCTGAGTTGATTACACGTATACCCAACATCGATCCTAATGGGAAGAAGATGAAGCAGGAGAAGTGGAACTTTGCTCTTAATAGGCAAACAACCATAAAACAAAAAGCTGGTAATAAGGAAGACATTCCTAAGGTACCACTCTTCATTAACTTCGTGATATTATGTATATTTTTGTTGATTTTGTCTTGAGAATGTAGATAACAAAAGTTAGAAAACTATTGAAAGACCATGAGAGTTTATGATATAGTATAATTAATAGCCTTCATAAGGCAGGTTATGTAGACACCTCCAAGAGGCATTTGAAGTGTTGAGGCGCCACAAGATGATGTTAAATCCTACAAGGTGTGCCTTTGAGGTAAGAATTGAAAAAATTTCGGGTCTCATAATCTTAGTAAGGGAAATCAAGACCAATCTTGGTAAGATTCAAGCTATGCATGACATGGAACCCCCATATTTCACAAAGGATATGTAGAACTTAACGGAAAAGTATGACCTTGGGAAGGTTGATTTTCGAATGTAGTGACAAGTGATTGTCTTCCTTCGTGATATTGAAGAAGGTAAAGAACTTTATATGGACTGATAGAAGCCAATCAGTATTTGAGGAATTGAGGAAGCAAAAGAACGCAACATAACTGGTAACCTAGATATGTGTAAATCTATGCATTGTAATCTCGGTACGCATGTAAGAGTTATCCCTTTGAGGAAAGATATAAAGGTTTAGAAATCTATCTACTATGAGAAGCAAAGTTTTGTTTGACAAACTCTAGTATTGAGAAGTTCGCATTAGTCAAGACTACGACACGAAGAAATTACCCATGTAATACTGGGTGTCCCAGATTAGATCTTGAAAAACTAGCCCTCGAGAGGCATAATGAGGCTAGTGGAAGATTGATTAAGTGGATAACTGAGCCTGGTGAATATGGTATAAACCCCAAACAATGACTAAGATTCAAGCCTTGGCTGACTTTGTAGTTGAATGTATCATTAACAACCAAGAAGTCGGGGGCAGGAAGAGATACCCATGAGTGCACGGAAACATGTAAACGAGGAGAGAGGATGCAAGGAAGAGAGATGATACTCAAGTACTATTTAGATCTTCATAAAATATTCAAAACAAAAGGAAGTAGGTGCAAAGTCCTGACGGATTAATGATAAAGTATGTATTCACATTAAATTTCTCAAATGAAGAATTCGGAAGATGAATATGAAGCATCGGTGGCCGGACTTGGCTTAGCTTGAACTAAGGGGTCAAGAACCTCAAAGTCTGTGGAGACTCGGTGTTGATTTCTCAATAAAATGGAAAGTCGAAATAAAGTATGAGATAACAAAAAATATGAGAGGCCTGTGAAATCGTGAATCAGTTCAATGAATGATACATAAAGGTTATATCCTAATGGAGGAAAGCATGAAGGATGATGTCTTATTTGATTTTGCATATTCGAAGATAGAGCGTTGTAAGTCTTGGAGACCTAAAGCATGGATTCAAAGTTGATACCACCAGTAGTTGTAGACTGTTAAGTAAACCTTATGAATATTCACCTAGAAACTAGTGATTGCCCAAGGCATTGAATGTAATAAGGCCATTGGAAAAATGTCAGGTACACTCTGATTAAAGGGATGTTATATAGAAAATCTTTTATAGTTCCATACTCGGAGTACCTGGGACCCCAAGAGGTGGAACTAAGCTCGAAGGAAGTTCATCCATGAGCAGCACCCAGGGGGCAGAGCTGACACTAAAAAAATGACATGTTGGAATTCTATTGGCTAAAAATGATGGTTGATGCCAAATATTATAAGAAGAAAGTATACTTCATGTCGGAAGCACACACATGTTGTTAGGAAATCTTATAAAATATTTATTTTAACCAATTCCCATATCTCATTTACAACGTATAAGATTGATACTCTTGTGTTATTCCCTAACAATATAACAAGAATTACAGAAGGGAGTTCAATGTAATTTTGGCTACTTTTGAGATTTTAAAAATGTTCTAGCTTAATATATATAACAGTGTTTGATTTGCTGTAATGTGGAATGAAAGAGTAATAGAAATCAAAACACTAATTAATAAAACACAAGCTTTAAAACTTTCTGGTGGACTTGAAAGTATCCACCGGTAATATATATATATATATATATATATATATATATATCAAATTGATAACTCTGTAATGCTTTGAATAGCACACAGCTGCTTTACAAGTGAACAAACAAACTATAGAGAAATTCTTAACAAGTACAGCTTTATCTATCTCTCTGAAAAATGTGCTTGCTTTGTTAGTTGTTCTACTTACTACACTTAGTTTATATATCACCAAGTTACATGACAGTAAGACAAGACAATGAAATAAAATAAATCTAGTCTAATATCATGCTGCAACATTACTCTATCTAGTATCTTTGAATATCTTCATATTTGCATGGAAATTGTAATGCTTCTTTGTTCTCAAAATCCTGCTTAACAGGCTGCCACATTCCTTTTGCAAATACCGGATGCATGTGACTGTGTTGTCACCATCAACAGCTATTTTGAATATGATCATCCGTCGGGATTATGTTAAACATCCGTCGGGAATATATTGATCATCCGTCGGGAGCCATGTAGATCATCTATCGGGAGTCTATCTGTCACTTGACTCTATTTCACTTATACAGAATTACAAGATATCTCATATTTACAATTAGCCAACCTATTCTGCATATCAATCTAGTAGTCAACATGACTTAGAGAATCCTACAGAATCTACTAGACGAAAATATGTTGTTTGCAGAAATATTCTATAATATGTATTTGTTACATAAGTTACACTCTCGATGGATGTCAAATTATCATCCGTCGGGACTCTAAAGTTCATCGGTCAGGACTATATAAGAATATCCATCGAGAGCTACAAAATTCACTAAGTTAAATCTACTAAGCTGTTTTGTATAATTTATCATCAAGTTCACAACATAATCCTAACAATCTCCCCCAATTTATGTCTACTGGAATTGTAGCCATAAATTAAGAGAGACTTGATGTTAAAAAAACACCCTAAATGTACATAATAAAATATAGTAGATAAAACTGATAAGTGCTACAATTTTATTGAAAATTGAACAAAGTAAAAGTGTACAAAGAGTTATCACAATCATTATCAAGGTGCTCCTCTAGTCTGAGCAGATGATTTCTATTTCCTTGATTGTCTGGATTTCTTCCTAAGCTTCCTATTGTTTTCCTCTATTTAATTTTGGAGCTGCCTGTGGAATTCAAGTTCTTCAGCATATGACAGATACAGCTTTTCTTGCATTTCCAATAGAGTCTCATTGCTAGAGATACTCAATTGGTCATCCAGTCTGAAGAATCTTCTAACACCCTTGTCATCCATGAATTCCATCAGCCAATAAGGCCTCAAATGCACTTTATTTCCTGTGAAAGGAATTGATAGAGTTTTTGGGAGTGCATCTTTGGCTTTATTGCTCCTTAGATCTTCTATCTTCTTTAGGACCAATTTCCTTGCAGTTACATTAAAACCAAAGTTTTTCTTGAAGGATGAGAAGACCTTTATCAGTACAGATTGGCTTTCTTGAAGAATCCTGTGAAGAGGCCATGTGATCTCTTTCCCTCCCTTGTACTTAAACACTAGTCTTTCAGGAAGATGTCTGTGAGCATCAATTCCTCTTACCTCTTCCAATTCATCCAACTAGAGATTATATCATAAAATTCCTTGATATCACATATGTAGAGTAGATCTCCCTTGTTGACAGTTTGTTGAGTTTTGGCTAAGGCTTTGGTTCTGAGAGTCACAAGCTTGACCTTCTTGGTTTCTCTTATCTTTGTTTTCTTTGGCTTGTTGAAGAAGGTAAATTGAGTTCAGGGATTGGGAAACATTCCCAATCTATTGGCTCATCCTTGGGAATTATGGGCTCACCATGAAAATGCTTTGTTGGATCCACCTTGAATTCCTCATGTACCACTGAGGGCTTGGATGTTTGAGTTGAAGTTATAGACTGTTTGGGAATGTAGTCTTCCATTTCCTAATCATTAAAGTCCAATTTTCTTTTGAATTGAAGCTTGTATCTGAATTTTCTTTTATATTGAGGTTCATTTTGCATTTTCTGATCTTGAGCTTCAGTAATCACAGGTGGTTTCTCAGAAATTTCAGTTGTAGTTTTCACAGCTTGTAGTTTGGCCAAGATAGCAGCTTGCTTCTTCTTTTGTTTGAGCTTTTTAGCATTTAAGGCAGCCTACTTCTTTTCTTGCTTAATTCTTTCCTTTTCTTCCTTCTTGGCTTCTACAAACTGAGGGTGTCCAGCCACCACACAGATTTCCTTACCATTCATGTAGATCTTGGCAATTCTTCTTTTCAACACTAAATCAGTTGGATCTTTAAAGAATGCAATTGACCTTGCCAGCAGCTTCTTTTCATCTAGCCTTGGTGTCTCAAACATAAGATCCACACGATTTTGTGTGAGAACTTTGGATAGTTCTTTTTAGGCTTCAAGAACATATTGGCCTTTGGAGACTTGATGCATGAAGGTTGGCCCTTGTCCAAGCTATCTAGACTTATTTCATTTACAGAGATTTGTTTGACTTGTGTGTGTGATGAAAGATCTTGTCTGGTTTCTGTATCTGACCAAATTTTCTTCTGAATTTCTTCATCTATTTTCTTCCACTTGTCATCCAATTCCTTCTCAACATCTGCAACATCAAGCATCTTGAGATTTGTCTTTGAATCAAGCTTAGCAGCTGCTATTTGGATTAGATCAATGTTATCCAATACTGGTGGCTTTGGTAATATAATTTCTGGAACTATTACTTGGCTGATTTGAACATTTAACACATGCTCCCCCTCACTAGTTTTCCCTTCTTGACTAACTGGGATGATTGAATCTTTCTCCCCCTTTTTGTTATCATCAAGTAAAGTGGAGGTAGAAGTTTGTGCAGCCACCAGCTTTTGAAGCAACTAAGTTTGATGTGCTTGATGTAGATGAATAGCTGTGAGAGAGGCTTCTACAGCTTTCAGTCTTATGTCTAGGGAATCCATTTTAATTGCAAGAGTAGAATTCTTCCTCAACTGTCTGCTGATGTCAAGTACTATTGTATCTTAGAATTTAGCATCCAATCTTTCAGAGACATCCTTCTTGATTTGGTCAATCTCAGTTTTGATTGAAGTGACATCTTAATTGTGTTGAAGAGCTTGTATTTGATGTAGTTGTAGAGAGTTGAGGTGTGCTTGTAGAAGCTTCTTGGTGCTAGAATTAGTAGTGGCTTGAAGAGCAGTGTGTGTCTGTTGAATGATGTGAAAAAGAGTTGTCTTGAAATTTTGTTCATCACACTATTTAGAAAACACCCAAGGTGGAATGTTTGATCTAGAGTTAGGGCATGCTTCTCCCCCTATGTCCATGAACTCTTCTTCATCTCCAAAGAACTCTTCAGACTCACCAGTTCCATAGTCAACATCATCACCAGCTTTAGGTGGCATAGCTGTGATGGCATCATTTGCTCTTTGCATTGAAGCAGTTGTATGCACCACCAAGTTAAGCATCTTTTCTGTAGCCACATTGTCCTGTTCATCTAGAACTCGATATGATGCCACAGGGTGAGTAAATGCCTCAGCTTCAAAAGAAACAGAGTCTAAAACAGCTTGATATTCTTGCTGAATTAGCTGTCTCTTGTCAGCCTCATTGACATCCATTAACTTACTTACAATGGGATTTTCCCATTCAGCTGTACCTGTGTTTATCTCATTTTCTCTCTTTTCTTGCATCAAGGGCTCCCCTTACATCTCCACCCTTACACCCTTACCTTCACCTACTAAGGTGGAAGTCCTCTCACTCTCTTTTGTCAGGATGGAAGAAATATCCAGCATTTGTTCACTCCTTTCCTCTCCTTTTGCCTGAGAGCAACTCAGCCTCTCACTCAATTCATTCTCTTCCCTCAGTCCTAAGAGTGATTATACAACTACTAACTCATCTACACTTGTAACAACTGTTGAAATTTCAGTGTGTGTAGTGAGTACCGACGGATGAGGAACATCCATCGGAGTAGTAGTTAGGATAGCCGACGGATGACTGCTGTTAGGCACATCCGTCGGGATACAATCACTAACTGACGAATGAACAATATCCACCGGAATAGAAGAAATGAATGAGTTTGGAGTGGAGACTATTGTAGATTATGTGCAGATTGATGAAAATTTCGGCACAGATGTCTCATTAGTTCCTAAAAGAATTGGCAAGTGAGCCAACAAATCATCCAAAAGATGATGCTCATTTGCACTAGATTTTGGCTTCCCCAACAGAGTAAAAGAAGGGGAATGAGAATTGATGTGTTGATCATATCCACATCTAGAGAATTTGTGGGAGAGTTTGGTGTTTGTGATGCTTCTATGATTAAAGATTTTGGATGTGATTCCATATATATTGGATCCACATCAATCTGAATTTGAGATGGTACAGTGACTGAGTCTTTAGCTTCAGTTTGCATTGTGTATGTTCCCTGTGCATCCCAAATGGTTTTGGATATCTTCTTTCTGGCATAAGTTTGGGGTGATCTTGTGTCCCTTACCCTCTTTGCATGTGCTCCTGGTTGGGAGCTTGTTTTAATAGTAACATCCTTTTGGCAGGCTGAAACTAGAAGTGAGCTGATTTCCTTATTAATCACCATAGTTTGTTGGGAAACTGTGGTGTGGCTAGGCTTAGGTACACTTACCTCTCCATTCTTATCCTTGGGGTTTCTTTGATGATCACCCTATCCCTCACCTACCTTACCACCCTTTACACTGCCCTCTCTAGTTTTGGTAGATTTTGCAATTGGTTTCTTTTGAGAGAAACCAGAGGGGGTTTTCTTTGATTTGGATTTTGAAATTTTTGTTTTGGTGGCTTGGGTAGGCATCTGTTTGGTTATTGACACAGATGTCATAGCCACACTCAAAGGCAAAGAAATTTGGGAGGTTGGAATAGTAGAGACAGTGGTGCTTACCTCACTTACCTGAGGGCCCGCGAAGATTGAAAGATAGAAAAGAAGCACCTCATTGTGATGACTTGCTCTATTAAGATCTGCAAGCATCCTCCTTTCTTGAACCCAACAATCCAGTTTGTTGGTTGGGTTCTCAACAACAATATTCTCAACAAAATGATTAGCAAGAATCATAAAGAATCTAGCATAATAAATATTTCTAGTACTCTTTTTAATTTCCCATAACTTGAAACCTAACTCAAACATGATCATGTCACTGAAATTATGGTACTTATCAGTAACTAGCATATAAAGCATGTTAAGCATGGCAGTGTTGACAGAATCAAAGTTACTTATCTTACCATAAAACACTTTAGTAACATCACACAAATAATTCCACTCTTTTCTAAGACCTAGCCTTATATTCTCACTTAACTTAGTGGTAGGAAGGGCATAGCCATTAGAATTAAGCATGGTAACTAAATTAGCATCTGTGTGTGGTTCATTAGTTGTGTTCTCAGGAATTTTAAAGCATGCTTGGATTACATCACTGTTAATGCATAACTGCTTACCTTTGAGAGTAAAAGTTAAGGTTTTGTCAGTAGACTGGTACATAGTAGTTGTCCATATCTCCTTCACAACTTCACAGTAGATTGTGGGTGATTCCAACATAGCATAACTGAGTTTGCATCCCTTCACAAAGTCCATCATTTTGCGAAAATATTTTGAAGACAGAATTTCCTTGTTCACAAGAGCTACAAAATTGTTTTTCTCATATATGAATCCAGACTGAGACATGATTTTGACTACTGGTGCCATTATTAAGGTGTGGGAATTTGCAGAGAGAGAGTATTTACTTTGGAGAATAAGAGAGTTAGGAAAATTGCTTTGAGAATGATAAAAGAAAAGAATGAAAATAAATTTAGCTTTTATACCATCTTAGAAATAAACTGTCAAAAGTAATAAAGTAAAATAAAGTAACCAATCAAAATAGCCTAAAATAGCCGTTTAAAAAACTCTCAAAATTCTGATGGATAATGTTCAGTACTTTTAACGGCTCAGATGTAGACAATTCGACGGATGAGGATAAAGCAATTATCCGTCGAGTATAAAATAATCCAGAAAAGTAATTGATTTTTACTAAACTATTCTATTTTGACGGATGATCAAACTCGATGGATAATGAGCATCCGTCGAGATGTGAATTTTGTCTTAGCCAAAATTTCATCTAAAAAACAGAAAAATCAATTAAGTTTCTGGTTGTATCATAACTTGTAAAATTATCAAAAATAATTTAAGAATAATTAAGCATACCTAACTCACTTACCAACCTAGAAAAGGTGGATTCATCAAGTGACTTGGTAAAGATATCTGCAAGCTACTTATCACTTGGAACAAAATGAAGTTCCACAGTACCATTCATCACATGTTCCCTAATGAAGTGGTACTTGATGTCTATGTGCTTTATTCTTGAGTGTTGTACTGGATTTTCATTGATGGCAATTACACTTGTGTTATAACAGAAAATGGGAATTCTGTCCACTTGCAGACCATAGTCCAACAGTTGGTTTTTCATCCATAAAATATATGCACAGCAACTATCAGCAGCAATTTATTCAGCTTCAGCTGTAGAAGTAGAAACTGAATTTTTCTTTTTACCGAACCAGGATACTAGCTTATTTCCTAGAAATTGACAAGTTCCTATTGTACTTTTTCTATCAATTTTACAACCTGCATAATCTGCATTTGAATAACCAGTTAGATCAAAACCAGAATCTTTAGGGTACCAAATGCCAAGTTTTGGTGTTGCCTTGAGATATATGAAAATTCTCTTAATAGCTACTAAGTGAGATTCTCTAGGATCAGCCTAAAATCTAGCACACAGCCAAGTAGCAAATATTATATCTGGCCTACTAGCTCTTAAGTACAAAAGTGAGCCAACCATGCCTCTATAGCTTGAAATATCCACAGACTTTTCAGTAGTATTTAATTCAAGCTTAGTTGAAGTGGCCATGGGAATTTTTGCAGATGTACAATCCATTAGATCAAACTTCTTTAAAAGATCATAAATATATTTGGTTTGACTAATGAATATTCAATCACTAACTTGCTTAACTTGTAAACCAAGAAAGTAAGTTAGTTCTCCCACCATGCTCGTTTCATACTTACTTTGCATCAATTTGGTAAACTTTTTGCAAAGTTTTATCTGTAGAGCCAAATATAATACCATCTACATAAAGTTAAACAAGTATACTAGAGCCATTAACATTTCTAAAGAATAAAGTTTTGTCAACAATACCTCTTGTGAAGTGATTTTCTAAGAAAACTTTGACAAAGTATCACACCAGGCTCTAGGTGCTTGCTTCAATCCATAAAGTGCTTTCAAAAGATAGAAGACATATTCTGGAAAATTTGGATCTTCAAAACCAGGAGGCTGACTAACATAGACTTCATCCTCCAAATCTACATTCAGAAAGGCACTTTAGACATCTATTTGATAGACTTTGAAATTGGCATGTGCTGCATAGGCTAAGAAAATTCTGATGGCTTCAAGTCTTACAACAGGAGCAAAAGTTTTATCAAAATCAATTCCTTCTTGTTGATAGTAGCCCTTAGCAACCAATCCAGCTTTGTTCCTAACAACTATGCCATTTTCATCCATCTTGTTTCTGAATACCCACTTTGTGTCAATTGGACTCTTTCCTTTTGGTTTGGGCACCAGCTTCCATACCTTATTCCTTTCAAATTGATTTAGCTCTTCCTGCAAAGCTAAAACCTAATCAGGATCCAAAAGAGCATCTTCTACCTTCTTTGGTTCTTCCTTAGACAGAAAGCTGCTATATAGATATTCTTCTTGAGTTGCTTTCCTTGTTTGAACTCTAGAGGATGCATCACCAATAATGAGCTCAAAAGGATGATCTCTAGTCCATTTTCTCTGTAGTGGTAGATTAGCTCTAGATAAAGAGGCCTCATTACTGTCTTGATGTGTGACTGAGTTTTGATTATAAGAAACTCCCCCTGAGTTTATGGATCTTTGACTTAAAGATGGGGTTCTTTCAGTAAGTGATCTGTTTTGACTCTTCACTTCTCTTGTTGTTCCGACGGATGATGCACTTTGTATCTCAATGGATGAAGCTGATTGTCTACCGACGGATGAAGCATTATGTAACTCGACGAATGTTGAGTTATGCGCTTCATTAGTTGTATATTTTCCTGCATTGTCCTTAGCCACTATTTCTTGATCACTTTCATCATCACTGTCATTACTAACCATCTCGACATTATCGAATTTGAGGCTCTCATGGAAATCTCCATCTTGCAGTCCTTCAATCTTCTTATCATCAAACACAACATGTACAAATTCCATAACAATGTTGGTTCTTAGATTGTAGACTCTATATACTTTTCCCACAGCATATCCAACAAAAATTCCTTCATCTGCTATGGCATCAAACATTCCATGTTGATCAGTTTTATTCATTAAGATATAGCATTTGCAGCCAAAGACATGTAAGAAATTTAGAGTTGGCTTCATATTCTTGAATAATTGGAAGGGTGTCATGCATTTTGCTTGATTAACTAAAGAAATATTCTGAGTGTAGCATGCTGTATTCACAGCTTCAACCCAAAAATATGTTGGTAACTTTGATTCTTCTAGCATTGTTCTTGCAGCTTCAATAAGATATCTGTTTTTCCTTTCCACCACTCCATTTTGTTATGGAGTTCTAGCTGCAGAAAACTCATGCATAATCCCATTCTCTTCACAAAATAATCTCATCACAGAATTCTTAAATTCAGTTCTATTGTCACTCCTGATTCTTCTTACTTTGAAGTCGGGATGATTGTTGACTTGCCTTATGTGATTGATGATAATTTTACTAGCTTCATCTTTGGATTTTAGAAAATATGTCCAAGAGAACTTTGAGAAATCATCTACAATTACTAGGCAATATCTTTTCCTTGAGATGGACAACACATTAACTGGTCCAAACAAATCCATGTGCAATAGTTTCAAAGGTTCTTCAATTGTTGAATCAAGTTTCTTTCTTAATGATGCCTTAATCTGCTTTCCTTTCTGACAGACATCACACAGCCCATCCTTAGTAAACTCCACTTGAGGAATACCTCTGACCAACTCTTTTTTGACTAGCTCATTCATGGTCTTGAAGTTTAGATGGGACAACTTCTTGTGCCATAGACAACTTTCATCTTGATTTGCTTTACTGAGAAGACAAGTTACTGAGTCTGGATTTGATGAGTTGAAATCGGCTAGGTACACATTTCCTTTTCTCACTCCAGTGAGAACCACTTTGTTGTTCTTCTTGTTGGTCACAACACAAGCTTCTGAATTAAAAATGACCGAGTTGCCTTATCACAAAGCTGGATGATACTCAACAAATTATGCTTGAGTCCATCCACTAGGGCAACCTCTTCCATGATAACATTATCCTTTTAAATCAATCCATATCCCACAGTATAACCCTTGTTTTCATCTCCAAAAGTGATATTTGGGCCATCTTTTTTCTTGAACTCAGTGAGCAGGGTAGAATCTCCAGTCATGTGTCTTGAGCAACCACTGTCTAGATAATAAATATTCTTTCTATTTCCCTGCACACATTAAAACCAAATCAAGTTAATTCTGGTACCCAAGTTTCCTTGGGTCCTGCCTTGTTAGCCTTTTTCTTTGGTTTCTTAGGTTTGACCTCATTTGATTTGGGGATCTGAGATTCATCCTTAGTCATTTGAGTTGGACCTTTGAAACCAGTAATTGAAACAGAATTATCATGCACATTTTGGTTTACATGAAAAGGCATGCTATTTGCAAACATATTATTCCAGTAAGGTATGCTAAATGGCATTTGAGGCATACTAAATACAGCATAATAAGGATTAGGTGCAAATGGCATATTAGCAAATTATGCATTCATATACTGAGCGGGCATAGGATCCATAGGCATTGCAGACATGGCTGTCACACCGCCAACTTAACAAACAAAATAAATATAACTATTACAATATTTAGAAGAAAGTAAACATAACTGAATCCAAGATCTTACAGTTTAGGGTTTGGAACAGCCCAACACTACCATCTATTACAACTGATTTTAAATTCGAGTCCTCACACAAAACTATCTCTTATTCTACCTGAGCTCGGACATACGCATCGGTGTCACAGGTCTTAGGTGCTGTCTACTTGAACCTAACCATAGCTGTTAGCTGTAATATCAGGGTAAAGCAAGGAGTGAGCCAAATGTTTAACAAGTGCTAAACTATATGATACAAAACATAAATTGAGATATATATAGAAGAATGACATTACGAAGACATAACCAATAATAACAAGAGATAAAACTTTGGGTGATGGCATCATTTGCTTGTATCAAAACATTTCCAAAATCATATCTTAATTCAAAAATCATTTTATGACGCTACGGATTACAGCCAGTGATCAGCCGCGAAGTAATCCCGAACCTCGCTGGGTTCTAAAACATTAATGGGATCCCTAGGCAACTTTTAAGCCTACATTGTAAGTGTGGAAAGGACTCGCGTCTCAGTCCAGATCCACTATTCAAAGAAAACATTTATCCCCCTTTGGGACTGAAAATCCATATTTTAATTATTTCAAAAACTGATGTCGATTTATGATAAAATCTCTTAAGTAGTAAACATTTTTATCAAGGGATTATAGATCATCTTTGAATCACTGGAAATATGTCACCAAATTTCAGGGCCATGATCCACTAGACTTTACTATATTAAGGTAATTGAAAGGTTTCCATATACAAGAACTTTGACAAGGAGATTTAGCAAGGCTATTGGATAATATGAAAAAAACAATTAATGCCAAACTAGGCTTAAAGCAATGGTTCTCTACAAGGTATAAATACTAGAACATCAAGAAGAAAAGCTTCAAGAATACTAGGGGTGTCAAGATATGAAGAAATGATTTTTAGCTCAAGGTATATCAGGATTGTTAAACTTTAGGGTAAGAAAAAGGGTTATCAATCAATTAAGAACCACTTTAAAGAATATCTGGCTTTTAGGTATCAAGGTAAAGTTTCTATTGGGGTTCAAGCATCAGGGTGAGATGTCAATATTTTTGGAATCAATAACATGATAATCAAGAGGATCAATCAAGTATTATATCAAATCTTTATTTTATCATGGCATTCCAATCACTTTGATATACTAGAGTGATATGACTTTTGATCTACTTGCAATATGTACTTGTGGGTTCATGGCATTTCTATATAATACAAAGATAGATTTAAGAATCGCTTGGTTCAAGTATATCAAGATAACTCAGGATACTCGCATCAATATATATGAACTAATTATCACACATTTGCAGTGTAAACGAAATACAGGTTGAATCACTTGCCTTGAGAAAGGCTGGTCTGGTCTGGCTGGTAGGAGCAACTGGAAGCTTCACTCGACCTTTATGGCAAGTTTACCCTCGTCTCGAGATCCTATATAAATAATAATAATCCTCATTATAATATATTCTCACCAACTTAACCTATTTACAACACAAATGGCACTTAGGCATATATGCACGCAATTTATATTCACCTTATAAATATAATTGTACACATAGCCACATATACTCACATATCATATTTTAATACCAAATAATATCACACACAACATAATGCAACACTTGGCTTGGATGATCTCGACTCACAATTTAAGTCACTTGGTCGCTAAACTAGACAAAGTCTCTAAATTTTGGCTTCCTTACTCAATGTGCCTTTACTTAACTATCCAAAACCTATTGACCCTCACTTGGGCCTTTAATTCTAATGGCTTTATAATATCTTGCAACCATAGCGGTCAACCTAGCTCTTACTCATAAGTGCTCTAAAACTATGTGTTAAGTGAAAGTGCTCACTAAGGAAAATTTCAGAATGACATCTATGGTTTCTTGAGTGCATTAGACGCTCTTAAACTACAAGTTTACCTCCAAAACTTCTATAATAGGCTCTTCTGACCTTAAGGCATCTCCCAAACTTGATTTGGCTCAACGGCCTAGCTTGGGCCTCCTTGGGTCTAAGCATAAAGTCTATGGTTCCCCTGTTATTCTGGGCAGAAAACGTCCTGACTTGAACTAACTTGTGACACATGGTTCTAAATCAAATCCTATGAACTATGGCTGGAAAAACTCCTCTGACACTCCCTCTAACTAAGGCCCAACAGGGCCTAATGAGGGCCTACCCATGACATGGTCAAAACTTCCTATTTCTAAATTGCAACAAAACTGTCCCCTGCTGGACAGATTTTGTGATTCCACTCGTGCACCTAACCAAACGACTTATAAACCTCCAACAAACACCTAAAACCTTTTATATACTCCTAGTTTTAGCTTCTGGTGGCTTGGGCCTCAAAGTGCACAACAAATCTCTTTCAAAACTTCCCCATAACTAGTGCATCAAATCTGGAAAAATGCAAACATTAACTAATCCCTTTCCACCTTAACTCCCACTTAATAACCAAGCTTCCAACTCTTTCCAAAGTAAACCTAGTGTCTTAATGTCCTAAAATAGTTCCTCAACAGAAGGGGAGATCATCCATGCCCAAGAATCAACAACATGCAACTAAAAATATAACATGCAACTCATGGAAAATACATAACAAGATTTCGGCTAGGCATAAAGTTTAAATGCTTGCAAATTCGACTTGTACCTATTACTCATCCTTAGTAATCATGAAATATATCTTCTCTTAACTATTAATAAGAAATTTATCATGGAAACAATCTATTTTAAACACACATATTTTGAATTTATAGATTTTTAGACATAGCAACATGATTTCAAAAAGAGTAGCATGAAAAACATGGTTGATCATCATTTTAATATCTTAAAACTAGCATGCATGGCTAAACATAAATATATAATGAAAATTCAGTAGCATGCAAAGGATTTTAAAGCATGATATCTCCATAAAACACTTAGTTGGCACATATATAAAATATATCTCATATAGAGCTCTTGAATTCACAAGAATCAAGAGTTTCTCTTTGGAGATCACATAAGAACTACACATGAATCCATGGAACTTCAACTTCCAAGTCACAAAACTCTTGGAAAGTATATAAGATGAATGTAGGTAGAAGATTTACACTTGGGAAGATGAAGAATGAAATGAAAAATGGAAGGGGGTAGGGGAATGGGGCTTCGGCCGAGAGCAATGGTGGGAGGGGGAGGAGAGAAAAAAATGTGGTGTGTTGGAGTGTGGTGTGAGTAGAATGACTTCTCCCACTTTGATTTTAGTTTTATGCTTTTTGGTTGACAAAATGATGAGTGGAAGTCAGAATGTACAAAAATGTCCTCTAGCTAAAGTTAGGCCATTTTGCATGCAAGGTTAGTATGGTAATTTGGTAATCAACAAATAAGTTAGTGGGGTTGGAAAGGTCTTATTTGCCCTTTGAGAGAATAGAATGGTGATTTGCATGCAAGGTCTTCTATGTAATTTTCTAATTATAACAAATAAAATTTGTAAAGATTTATTTTTATAAAATAAAATACAAGTTCAAAAATTATAAAATTTATACCGTAAAATAACTTGGATTTTTAGATATTTTATAAAATCACTTTTGAAATTTGTGAACAAAATAACTTTTAAAAGAAAATTTCTTCAAGGTGTAAAATATTCCTTATAAATCAAAAATAAGGGAAATAAATAAACTCTTGCTTTGAAAAATCATATACTACATAAAGCAAATTTAAAATGCAGAAATTTTCATTCACACAAGGTATAACTATTAAGTATATTTACTTTCGGCTTTAATATCACACAAAATCCACAGATAATATTACATATAATGCCGGTCGTAACATCCTCTCCCCCTTAAGGAATTCTGTCCCCAGAATCTAAGTGAACAGATGAGGATACCGGGAACGCATATCAGACTCTAACTCCCAAGTTGATTCTTTGACCTTGGGGTTCCTCCAAAGTACTTTCACTAACTTTACCGACTTGTTTCTAAGACTCTTTACTTGCCAGTCGAGTAATTTGATAGGTTTCTCCACAAATGACAGGTCCGCCTGAATTTCTACAGGTTCATATTCTATCACATGGCTGGCGTCAGGATTGTACTTCTTAAGCAATGACACATGGAACACGTTATGCACATGTTGATACTGAGGAGGTAAGGCTAACTCGTAGGCCACCTTCCCCACTTGACTCAAAATTTCAAAAGGACCTATATATCTAGGTGCTAACTTCCCTTTCTTGCCAAATCTAGACAACCATTTTCTTGGTGACACCTTCAACAAAATGGATTCGCCTACTTAAAATCTAACATCCTTACGCGCTGGATCCGCATACTTCCTCTGTCTATCTTGAGCAGCAAGCAACCTTTTCTGAATTAACTTGACTGTCTCATGCAACTGTTGTACCGATTCCGAGCCTAGAATACTTCCTTCTCCTACCTCATCCCAACTTGTTGGTGATCTACATTTTCGTCCGTACAAAGCTTCGTATGGTGGCATGACAATACTGGAGTGATAGCTGTTGTTGTAAGATAATTCAATCAATGGCAAGTGGTCATCCCAACTTCCTGCAAAATCGATTGCACAACTGCGCAACATGTCCTCGATTGTTTGAATTATCCTTTCGCTCTGACCATCAATCTGCGGGTGGTATGCCATACTCATGTTCAACTTCGTGCCAAGACTTTTTTGAAATTGCTTCCAGAATCTCGAGTTAAACATGGGATCTCTGTCTGAAACTATTGATACGGGTACTCCATGCCTTAGTACGATTTCACGCACGTACAGATGAACCAATTTGTCCAATGACGACTTCTCATTAATTGGAAGGAAATACGGCAACTTCGTAAGGCGGTCAACTATAACCCATATAGCGTCATGTCCGGATTTCGTTCACGGTAGTCCCACTATAAAGTCCATAGCAATATTTTCCCATTTCCATTCTGGAATCTTTAGGGGCTAAATTAATCCGCTTGGTCGTTGATGTTCTGCCTTCACTTTTTGACAAGTATAACACTTTGCAACCCATTCTGCCACGTCTCGCTTCATATTTGGCCACCAAAAGTTCTGCTTTAAGTCCCGATACATCTTGGTGCTTCCCGGGTGGATTGAAAATCTTGAATTATGGGCTTCTTGTAGGATCTCATTCTTCAATTCAGGTACATGTAAATTCCAAATTCTTGAGGAAAACCTCAGTATACCTTGCTCATCCTTTTGAGTACTAATCTCCTCTCCAGTTAGCTGATTTTTCCCTTTCTCCATTACCTATTCCTAACATTTCCTTATCCTTTCCACTAGTGTTGGCTGAAAAGTCATTGCACGACAAACTTCTTCAACTATTCCATAATTACAAAGTTCTAAATCAAATTTCTTAATCTCTTCAGACAATTCCTTTGGTGTTGTCTTCATATTCAATCTCTCCTTCCTGCTTAATGCATCGGCCATAACATTCGCCTTTCCAGGATGGTAATTTATCGAGCAATCGTAGTCCTTGATCAATTCCAACCATCTCCTTTGCCTCATATTGAGCTCCTTCTGAGTGAAAATGTACTTTAAACTCTTGTGATATGTGTAGATTTCATACTTTTCTCCGTAGAGGTAATGTATCCAAATCTTAAGTGTGAACACTATGGCGGCTAGCTCCAAGTCATGCATCGGGTACTTCAACTCATGCGGTTTCAACTGTCTTGACGCATACGCGATCACCTTACTGTGTTGCATTAACACACAGCCCAATCCTTTATGTGAAGCGTCGCTGAATATCACAAAGTTTCCTTGGTCACCTGGTAGTACTAACACCGGAGCTGTTACCAATCTCTGTTTCAACTCTTGGAAGCTATCCTCACATTCTGCACTCCATTCGAACTTTTGATTCTTCCTGGTTAACTTAGTCAATGGCGTGGCAATTTTCGAAAAATCCTTGACAAACCTTCTATAGTACCCTGCCAATCTTAGAAAACTTCACACTTCCGTAGGTGTCTTTGGCCTCTCCCAACTCATAATCGCCTCAATCTTTGCCGGATCTACTTTAACTCCTTCATTTCCAATGACATGCCCCAAAAATTGAACTTCCTTTAACCAAAACTCACATTTAGAAAACTTGGCATACATCTTCTCTTGCCGGAGTATCTCCAATGTTATCCATAGATGCTGCTTATATTCTTCTTCCGACTTTGAATAAATAAGGATGTCATCAATGAATACCACTACGAACTTGTCCAAATACTTTTTAAATACCTGATTCATCAGATCCATAAATGCGGACGAGGCATTAGTCAATCCAAACGGCATTACTAGGAATTCATAATGTCCATAACTGGTCCTGAATGCTGTCTTGGGAATATCTTCTACCTTGATCTTTAATTGGTGGTATCCTGATCTCAAGTCAATCTTTGAAAAGCACTTTGCTCCTTTCAGCTGGTCAAAAAGGTCATCTATTTTTGGTAGCGGGTAGCGGTTCTTAATTTTCACCTTATTCAACTCCCGATAATCTATGCATAGCCACATACTTCCATATTTCTTCTTTACAAACAGGACAGGTGCTCCCCATGGCGACGTACTTGGCCGAATCACTCCTTTATCCAACAATTCTTGTAGCTGACTCGCCAACTCTTTCATTTCTGCTGGTGACATCCTATACGGGGCCTTTGAAACTGGTTATGTGCCTAGAGCAAGGTTGATCTCGAACTCGATTTATCGATCTGGTGGTAAGCCTGGTAGTTCATCTGGAAACACATCTGGGAACTCGTTAACTACGGGGATATCTTCTATGCTGGGGTTGCCTTTTTCTGAATCCACTACATAAGCTAGGAACGACTCACAACCTTTTCTAAGTAGCTTCTTAGCCTGAACGATTGTAAGAAACAGCTGCTCTTGCCTCTGTCCCTTAAATACTACCTTCTCTCCACTCTTTGTCTTTAAATACACTTTCTTGGTCTTACAATTAATCTGGGCGTTATTCTTCCCTAACCAATCCATACCTAAAATTATATCGAACTCTCCCAACTTGAAGAGTATCAAGTCGGCTGAAAACTTATGCCCCGAAATATCAATCTCACACTTCGGACAGAATTGATTCACAGGAATCTTCTCTTGGTTCGCAATTACCACATTTACTACCTCGCTCATAATTATTTTATCACATTGAAGTTTATCAACAAATGTTTCTGATATGAAAGATCTTGTTGCTCCCGGATCAATCAATACTTTAGCTTTGACATTATTGAGTAAAAGTGTACCTGCTATCACCTCAGAGTTCTGAACAGCGTCCTTCATTTTCAGATCGAATGTCCTTGCTGTTGCTTGTGGAGTTGTTGTAGGTGGTGGAGGTAATGCCAATACCTCAGCTGGCACGCTTGCACTGGTACTTGCCACATTTATTAGAGCTTTGACTGGTCCGGTTGCCTTGCACTCCCTAGCTATGTGTCTAGTCTTTCCACACTTGTAACATATAACTCCTGGCTTCGGCATCTTGCACTCATTTGCCAAATGTCCCTTCTGGTTGCACCTATAGCATGTCATGCTCAGCTTATTACATACTTCGGGGTGCCTTCTTCCACAATGCTTGCATTCTGGTCTCTGGAACATGTTTTCTCCAACTTGCCCTTGGCTTGCCTGGTTGTTCCCCTTCGATTCTTGTCTTCTGCCCAAATTCCCTTTCTTTTGAAAATTTCCACCCTTATGAAATCCAATCATCTTTACATTTCGATCTTGTGAATTTTCGGCTTCCGACTTCTCTCCATAAATGGAATCTTTCTCTTCTTTTTACCCCTTTCCTTCCATGACTGCATCCCATTATTCTCAATCAGAGCAGCTTTCTGTACTACTCCCGCATAGGTATCAAGCTCAAACATAGCCACTCTATCTCTGATCCAAGGCTCCAAACCTTGCTGAAATCTCTTCGTTTTTTCCTCCTCAGTGCTGGTATACTTTGTCACAAACCTTAACAACTCAGTGAACTTCTTCTCATACTCCAGTATAGACATATTCCCTTGCTTTAACTCAAGAAATTTAAGCTCCATCTGATTCTGCATGTACTTAGGGTAATACTTTTCCAGAAATAACTTCTTAAATCTCTCCCAAGAAACCTGTTGAGTTGCTTCCATAGCTTTTACTGATTCCCACCAATAGATGACTTCGCCCTTCAGGAAGTAAGTAGCATATGGCGTCTTCTGATCGTCTCCTAACTGTACCAACTCAAAAGCCCTTTCCATTTCCTTAATCCATGTGTTAGCTATTATTGGATCAGTGGTATCATGAAATGCAGGTGGATTCACATTCTGAAATGCCTTGAAAGTGACAACTTGTCTAGGTGGTACTGGTGGTTCGGGTGGTTGGTGTGGTTCACGGTTATCTTGGTTTTCAATTCGTTATTGAAGATTTAGTTGTTGTTGAGCTATAGCATTGGTTTGTTGTTGCAAAGTTTCCAGTAATCGAAGAATATTTGGATCTGTGGTGGAGATGGTTGTTGGGTTCTTCTTTTTGGGTGGCATGATCCTGAAATAAGAGTTATATCAAAACAGGTATGAATAAGGAAATAATTTGAGGGTATTGCATGGCATTCTTATTTACATATGAAGTCAAGTTTCAAATTAAACAGATATGGTGATGAATATGAAGGCGTAAAATAACAGTTGAGAGCAAATGGAACGATAGTGCATAATAATTGAAATTTAAAGGTCACAATACATAGGATTAGGACAAAGTCTGATTCTAGGAACAACATGCTTATTTAAAGGAAACAACTGGGAATTCTACGAAGTCTGATAGTACAACAACATGAAAAGGTAAATAATGGAAAGAACTAAGGCTCCACTCCATCAGAACGGGGTTTGGTAGTCTTCTCCTCTCGAAGCATCTTCACAATACTCTGGAGCTCATCCGCCACCATCTGGATGACATACTGGCTGGTGCGGTCTCGGTGCGATGGCATCTCCTCAAGCTTAGTGTTGACATACTGAACCAAGGTCTCAAGTTTCGCAGTCATCTGCTCCTTGGGCTTCCCTTCATAGTTTCGGCTGTTCGGGTACACGTTCTTCAGTCGGTCTATCAGTCGGTCATACTTGCCCTGAAGCATGTCAAACTCGCGCCTCAACTCAGCATACATGGAGAAAGCAATAGTGTCGTTCGACCCAGAGGGTGCCGAGGAATGCGCCATTTGCTGACAAACCAATAAGAGGAGTATTAATAATAAATTTACTTAACCTACTCTCTCGCATATTATCTATAACCTATACATAAATCCTATAACCTATTTGGGGCTGTCCAGGGACTCTAAACCGTAGCTCTGATACAAAAACCTGTCACACCCCCAACTTAACAAACAAAATAAATATAACTATTACAATATTTAGAAGAAAGTAAACATAACTGAATCCAAGATCTTACAGTTTAGGGTTTGGAACAGCCCAACACTATCATCTATTACAACTGATTTTAAATTCGAGTCCTCACACAAAACTATCTCTTATTCTACCTGAGCTCGGACATACGCATCGGCGTCACAGGTCTTACGTGTTGTCTGCTTGAACCTAACCATAGCTGCTAGCTGTAATATCAGGGTAAAGCAAGGAGTGAGCCAAATGCTCAACAAGTGCTAAACTATATGATACAAAATATAAATCGAGATATATATAAAAGAATGACATTGCGAAGACATAACCAATAATAACAAGAGATAAAACTTTGGGTGATGGCATCATTTGCTTGTATCAAAACATTTCCAAAATCATATCTTAATTCAAAAATCATTTTATGACGCTACGGATTACAGCCGGTGATCAGCCGCGAAGTAATCCCGAACCTCACTGGGTTTTAAAACATTAATGGGATCCCTAGGCAACTTTTAAGCCTACATTGTAAGTGTGGAAAGGACTCGCGTCTCAGACCAAATCCATTATTTAAAGAAAACATTTATCCCCCTTTGGGACTGAAAATCCATATTTTAAATATTTCAAAAAATGATGCCGATTTATGATAAAATCTCTTAAGTAGTAAACATTTTTATCAAGGGATTATAGATAATCTTTGAATCACTGGAAATATGTCACCAAATTTCAGGGCCATGATCCACTAGACTTTACTATATTAGGGTAATTGAAAGGTTTCCATATACAAGAACTTTGACAAGGAGATTTAGCAAGGCTATTGGATAATATGAAAAAAAATAATTAATGCCAAACTAGGCTTAAAGCAATGGTTCTCGACAAGGTATAAATACTAGAACATCAAGAAGAAAAGCTTCAAGAATACTAGAGGTGTCAAGATATGAAGAAATGATTTTTAGCTCAAGGTATATCAGGATTGTTGAACTTTAGGGTAAGAAAAAGGGTTATCAATCAATTAAGAACCACTTTAAAGAATATCTAGCTTTTAGGTATCAAGGAAATGTTTCTATTGGGGTTCAAGAATCAGGGTGAGATGTCAATATTTTAGGAATCAATAGCATGATAATCAAGAGGATCAATCAAGTATTATATCAAATCTTTATTTTATCATGGCATTCCAATCACTTTGATATACTAGAGTGATATGACTTTTGATCTACTTGCAATATGTACTTGTGGGTTCATGGCATTTCTATATAATACAAAGATAGATTTAAGAATCGCTTGGTTCAAGTATATCAAGATAACCCAGGATACTCGCATCAATATATATGAACTAATTATCACACATTTGCAGTGTAAACGAAATACATGTTGAATCACTTGCCTTGAGAAAGGCTGGTCTGGTCTGGCTGGTAGGAGCAACTGGAAGCTTCACTCGACCTTTATGGCAAGTTTACCCTCGTCTCGAGATCCTACATAAATAATAATAATCCTCATTAGAATATATTCTCACCTACTTAACCTATTTACAACACAAATGGCACTTAGGCCTATATGCACGCAATTTATATTCACCTTATAAATATAATTATACACATAGCCACATATACTCACATATCATATTTTAATACCAAATAATATCACACACACCATAATGCAACACTAGGCTTGGATGATCTCGACTCACAACTTAAGTCACTTGGTCGCTAAACTAGACAAAGTCTCTAAATTTTGGCTTTCTTACTCAATGTGCCTTTACTTAACTATCCAAAACCTATTGACCCTCACTTGGGCCTTTAATTCTAATGGCTTTATAATATCTTGCAACCATAGCGGTCAACCTAGGTCTTACTCATAAGTGCTCTAAAACTATGTGTTAAGTGAAAGTGCTCACTAAGGAAAATTTATGAATGACATCTATGGTTTCTTGAGTGCATTAGACACTCTTAGACTACAAGTTTACCTCCAAAACTTCTACACTAGGCTCTTCTGACCTTAAGGCATCTCCCAAACTTGATGTGGCTCAAGGGCCTAGCTTGGGCCTCCTTGGCCTAACCTTAAAGTCTATGGTTCCCCTGTTTTTCTGTGCAGAAAACGCCCTGACTTAAACTAACTTGTGACACATGATTCTAAATCAAATCCTATGAACTATGGCTGGAAAAACTCCTCTGACACTCCCTCTAACTAAGGCCCAACAGGGCCTAATGAGGGCCTACCCATGACATGGTCACAACTTCCTATATCTAAGTTGCAACAAAACTCTCTCCTGCTAGACAGATTTTGTGATTCCGCTCGTGCACCTATCCAAACGACTTATAAACCTCCAAAAAACACCTAAAACCTTTTATATACTCCTATTTCTAGCTTCTGGTGGCTTGGGCCTCAAGGTGCACAACAAATGCTCATTCAAAACTTCCCCATAACTAGTGCATCAAATCTGAAAAAATGCAAACACTAACTAATCCCTTTCCACCTTAACTCCCACTTAATAACCAAGCTTCCAACTCTTTCCAAAGCAAACCTAGTGTCTTAATGTCCTAAAATAGTGCCTCAAAAGAAGGGGAGATCATCCATGCCCAAGAATCAACAACATGCAACTAAAAATATAACATGCAACTCATGGAAAACACATAACAAGATTTCGGCTAGGCATAAAGTTTAAATGCTTGCAAATTCGACTTGTACCTATTACTCATCCTTAATAATCATGAAATATATCTTCTCTTAACTATTAATAAGAAATTTATCATGTAAACAATCTATTTTAAGCACACATATTTCGAATTTATAGATTTTTAGACATAACAACATGATTTCAAAAAGAGTAGCATGAAAAACATGGTTGATCATCATTTTAATATCTTAAAACTAGCATGCATGGCTAAACATAAATATATAATGAAAATTCAGTAGCATGCAAAGGATTTTAAAGCATGATATCTCCATAAAACACTTAGTTAGCACATATATAAAATATATCTCATAGAGAGCTCTTGAATTCACAAGAATCAAGAGTTTCCCTTTGGAGATCACATAAGAACTACACATGCATCCATGGAACTTCAACTTCTAAGTCATAAAACTCTTGGAAAGTATATAAGATGAATGTAGGTAGAAGATTTACACTTGGGAAGATGAAGAATGAAATGAAAAATGGAAGGGGGTAGGGGAATGGAGCAATGGTGGGAGGGGGAGGAGAGAAAAAAATGTGGTGTGTTGGAGTGTGGAGTGAGTGGAATGACTTGTCCCACTTTGATTTTAGTTTTATGCTTTTTGGTTGACAAAATGATGAGTGGAAGTCAGAATGTACAAAAATGTCCTCTAGCTAAAGTTAGGCCATTTTGCATGCAAGGTTAGTGTGGTAATTTGGTAATCAACAAATGAGTTAGTGGGGTTGTAAAGGTCTTATTTGCCCTTTGAGAGAATAGAATGGTGATTTGCATGCAAGGTCTTCTATGTAATTTGCTAATTATAACAAATAAAATTTATAAAGATTTATTTTTATAAAATAAAATACAAGTTCAAAAATTATAAAATTTATACCATAAAATAACTTGGATTTTTAGATATTTTATAAAATCACTTTTGAAATTTGTGAACAAAATAACTTTTAAAAGAAAATTTCTCCAAGGTTTAGAATATTCCTTATAAATCAAAAATAAGGGAAATAAATAAACTCTTGCTTTGAAAAATCATATACTACATAAAGCAAATTTAAAATGCAGAAATTTTCATTCACACAAGGTACAACTATTAAGTATATTTACTTTCGGCTTTAATATCACACAAAATCCACAGATAATATTACATAAAATGCCGGTCGTAACAATGGCAGTCATGTTGGAAAAAGAAGAAGGTGCAGGCATGGGAGTAGGCATTACAATCTTGTAATTAACAGATAAGTGATTAACACTACCACACTTAACACATATTTTTCATGGTACATATTTACCAGGTGTGTAGTTGTTATGTTTGTTAATCCCTACCTTCCCATTTCTATTATTTTTCCTTTTAGCTTCTGTTTTAACCTCAATCTTTTCCAGTCTGTCATTCAATTGCTTGATAGACATATGACCAACATTAGCTTTCTTTTCTTTTCTAACTTGACTTGATTCTCCTGGAACAAAGTTTTTAGAAATTGATCCATATTTCTCATTCAATTTAACTAACTTAGCTTTGCTAACAGGTTTACTCAGAGCCGACAAATGTGGCTCCTTGTCTCTCGACGGATAATCCTTTTGATTATCCGATGGATGATTTTCATCATCCATCGAGTCCACATATGTAAAGAGTCCTTCAATATGATGAGTCCACATATGTAAAGAGTCCTTCAACCAGATTAGAATCAAGCTTCTCTTTACTCTTTTTCCAGGCTACATTACAAAAGGATTCTATACCTAGAACTTTAGTAATTTGAGCATGAACATCTCTAGATGATTTCCATGCTTTAATTACTTCTTATTCTCGTTCAAGTTGCTTTCTTAAAATCTCCTCTTTCTTTAAGGATTCTGTAAGTTCATCCTTAGCAACCTTGCATTATAATTTCAATTTTTCAAACTCAGTAAATTGAAACTCTAGCACATTATTCCTTTCACTTAAAAAAAATTGTATTCTTTAATTTTAGCATTTTCCTTGGTGAGGGACTTAAGTGTAACACGCAGGTGATATAATTCAGTAGGCATGTCATTTATTGCATCATTACACTTAGCTTTAGATAAATGAGCTAGATTGGTTATGATTACCTGATTGCTTGATGAACTTATTTATATTTCATCTGACTTGGCCATTAAGGCTAGATTGACATAGTTGATTTCTTCATCTTCATTCAATCCATCTGCAACCCAGTCATTCTCCTGAGTTATGAAAGCCCTTTCCTTTTTCTTGAGCAACTCAATGTATTTATGTTTATAATAAATAGGCTCAAACTTCTTTTTACTAGAATCAGACTTTCTACACTCACTAGCAAAATGGCCTGCCAAGCCACTTTTGAAACACTTGAATTTGGACTTATCAACCATGTTTTTGGCTTGGCTGCTCCAAAATTCTTCTTGAATTTGAGCTTGGAAAATCTCCTAGATAATAATGTTAGATGCTCATTAATATGATCCATGTCATCTTGGCTCAACTGTTCTTCATTTTCAGGTACCAGCCCTTTACCCTTGCTTTCACAGACCTTTGATGTAAACTCAACAGCTTCCTCCTTCATCTCTTTCTCCTTTTCCAACTTAACAACAAGTTCAATGGATCCTCCCTTCTTCCTTCCTTTCTCCATCCTTTTATCTTGATCTATTTCAAGCTCATAGATTTTAAGGATGCCATACAGTCTCTCCAAGTTGAACTCCTTGTAATCTTGTGAATTTCTCAATGAGACTGCCATTGGCTTCCACTCCTTTGGGAGAGATCTAAGAAACTTGAGGTTAGAGTCTTTTGTCTGATAGACTCATCCATGCAGTTTTAGAGCATTCCGTAGTTTCTAAAACCTACTAAAAATATCAGTAAGTGACTCACTTTCTTCATAATGAAAATGCTCATATTGGTGAATCAAGAGTTGTATCTTGTTCTCCCTTACTTGCTCAGTACCATCACAAATAATCTATATTGTGTCCCAAACCTCTTTAGCTATTTTACAGTTAATGATGTTATCAAATATATCACCATCAACACCATTAAACAGTATGTTCATGTCCTTCTTATCTTTCCTGACTTGTTCAATGTCTGGATCAGACCATTCATGCCTAGGATTTGGAACTGATGGTTCATTCCCTATAGCAACTCTCATAGGGACATGAGGAACTCTTTCAATGCAATCCACATAAGCTTCATCTTGAGAAAGAAGATGTAGGTGCATCTTCACCTTCCAGTGGTGATAGTTGTCTTTATGCAGAAATGGAATTTTTACTCCAACATCCTTCTTGTTCATCTTGTTCAGTTGTTGTGATCTTTACACTATTTGTACTTCAAGAGTATGCTCTGATACCAATTGTTATTCCCTAACAATACAAAAAGAATTACTGAACAGGGGGTTGATTGTAATTCTGGCTACTTTTGAGATTTTTAAAATATTCTAGCTTAATATATATAACAGTGTTTGATTTGCTGTAATGTGGAATGAAAGAGTAATAGAAATCAAAACACTAAGTAATAAAAAAAGCTTTAAAACTTTACAGTGGACTTGAAAGTATCCACCAGATATATATATATATATATATGTATATATATACATATATATATATATCAGATTGAGAACTCTGTGATGCTTTAAATAGCACACAGCTGCTTTACAAGTGAACAACCAAACTACAGAGAAATTCGTAAAAAGTACAGCTTTATCTATCTCTCTGAAAAATGTGCATGCTTTGTTAGTTGTTCTACTTGCTACACTTGGTTTATATATCACCAAGTTACATGAAAGTAAGACAAGACAATAACACAAAATAAATCTAGTCTAATATCATGATGCAACATTACTCTATCCAGCATCTTTGAATATCTTCACATTTGCATGGAAATGGTAATGCTTCTGTATTCTCAAAATCCTGCTTAAAAGGCTGCCACATTCCTTTTGCAAACACCCGACGCATGTGACTGTGTTGTCACTATCAACAGCTATTTTTAATATGATCATCCGTCGGGATTATGTTGAACATCTGTCGGGAATATGTTGATCATCCGTCGGGAGCCTTGTAGATCAGTCGGGAGTCTATCTGTCACTTGACTCTATTTCACTTATACAGAATTACAAGACATCTCATATTTACAAGTAGCCAACCTATTCTGCATATCAATCTATTAGTCAACATGACTTAGAGAATCTTACAAAATCTACTAGACTAAAACATATTGTTTACAGAAATGTGCTACAGTACGTATTTGTTACATAAGCTACACTCTCGATGGATGTCAAATTATCATCCGTCAGGACTATAAAGTTCATCCGTCAGTGTTATTCCTTAAAAATACAACAAGAATTACAGAAAGGGGGTTGAATGTAATTCTGGATACTTTTTCAAGATTTTAAAACAATTCTAACTCGATAAATGTATAAGTGTTTGATTTGCAGAGTGCGGAATGAAAGAGTTATATAAATCAAAACACAAAGTAATAAAAACATAAGCATTTAAAACTTTCTGGTGGATTTGAAAGTATCCACCATATATATATATATATATATATATATATATATATATATATCGAATGAGAACCCTGTGAAGCTTGAAAAGCTCACAGCTACTTACAAGTAGAAAAAATAAACTACAGAGAAATTCTTGACAAGTACAGCTTTTTCTATCTCTCTTTAAAATGTGTTTGCTTAGTTGAATGTTCTACTAGCTACACTTGGTTTTTATATATCACCAAGTTTACATGACAATAAAACAAGATAATAAAACAAAACATATCTAGTGTAACTCCATGCTGCTTCACTACTCTATTCCAGCATCTTTGAATATCTTCACAGTTGCATGGAAATGGTAATGCTTCTTTGTTCTCAAATCCCTGCTTAACAGGCTACCACATTCCTTTTGCAAACACCCAACGCATGTGACTGTGTTGTCACTGTCATCATCTTCCACTTGTTCATTTTTGGTTTCTTGTTTGGTTCTTACTCTTGAAATTGATCTTGACTTTCTTGTATTTCAGTTTCTTCAAATTCCATTTTCTCTTCAACATTCTTTTAAATAGTGTGTTTTGTTTGTTTACAAAATTTAATAATTCAAGATCTAGAAATTACTATCTAAAATTTAAATTGGAACTTAATTTAATAGTTGTTAATTTTTTAGGGTTCACCAATTCCATAAATAGGTTTTAAAAATATTTAGCTCTTTCTAATAATAAGAAATTAGTTGATAAACATTCCATCTATTAAGGGTAGGCCCTAAACCCTAGAACCTAAACCCTAACTTAGTCTAGGTCCTAAACCCTAGAAACCAGACCGTGTAAATAGTGATTTATATGTACAATATAGTGATTACTATGTGTAATTTGGTGATTACTATGTACAGTTTAGTGATTGTCGTCATACGATTTAGTGATTGAAGAATATACCAGTATGAATACCATACACATAGCAGCGCTTTGTCTCCCCCTTTTTAATTTCTTTGTCTGCTCTCGGACCTTTTCCTATATTTTTTTCATTTATTTATTTGGGCTTAATAAAACCATAGCCCACATAAGTGGACCAAGCCTAACAAATTTTAATATATCTCTATGTTCCTTTTATATTATTAGTTAAATTAGCTAAATTTTAGTGATTTTTGTAAGTATAATTAGTGATTTATCGCCGGAATTTAGCACATATTATTTATACTGATCGTTAAACACAATCATTATAACACCACCACCTATCTCACCATCATCACCATGACTGTAACAACCATAATATCAAACAGAAATCATTAACTTTAACTATTAATACAGTAGTTACCATATATAGAGAGGTAGGAAAAAGAGAAAGCTCATCAATAAAAAGTTCAGAAAATATGAAGGGGGGAATATATTGGGTAAATGGAAAGTAACGAACATTGATGACGGTGATAACGAGGGGGTGATGGTGGTGGTAGAGGTGATGGCGGTGGTAGAGTGGGATAATTAGGTAAGTTGAAGTTTGGGGTTTTAGGGAAAAAGTCGGGAGTTGGGTATAGAGAATTGGTGAGGTGGGTAAATGGTACTAAAGTGAGGTAGGGTGGGCCATGGTCTCTAGTTTTTATTTTAAGACAGTTTCTATTTGAACAGCTCCCAATATATATATATATATGTATGTATATATATAGGGTTACTCCAATAAAAACCAATTTAGAATAGAAACTAGAAACTAAATATTTTTTTTAACTTACTTCGAAATGTAACACATATGGTATGCAAATCGATCGTTGAGAGATGTAAAAAAATATAGTGAAATCGAATTTTAAAAAAAATAACGTTTTGACGGGAAAAATCAAATTAAAAACGGAGGGGAAAAGCTGAAATTGGTGTGGGAGGGTACAAAGTAGTTGGGTAGGGTGATTTAAGGGGGGCATTAGATTAGGAGTTGGGTAGGGTGATTTAAGGGGGCATTAGATTAGGTTGATCTAATGGTTTAGATTAGTTTCTAGTTTCTATTTTAATTTTAGTTTATATTTGATAATTTATATATGTATATATAGGGTCATACTTAAATACAAACCAATTTATAATACAAACTAAAAACTGTCAGGTCCATCGACCCACTTACCTCACGCGGATCGCTAAACAACATGATATATCAACCAGCTAACCATTTTTGCCAAAGTAAACTACACTTAAAATACACATTGTTAACTGTTCATGTTTTTGTAACCATTCCAAATACAAATTGATTTATTTTAGTTAAAAAAAACTTTTTTATAAAAATTTAAGTATACAAATCACTTAATTATTAAATATGAAATTATGATAAAGAAAATCATAAATCATGGAATCAATAAAATACCTTAAAATAAAAGTTCATTGATTTTAGTTATAAGCCTCCAAATCACTAAATATTTTGTACATATTACTAATTTTTATTGTACATATTGAAATTGACCAAATAAGTAGTACAAATTACTTCTACTCACTTGTCATAATAAAAAAAATTATACAAACTATTCATATTGGAATCATTACATCATTAAACGTGAAATTAAAAAATAATTCAAGACACGTGTCTTTTTTTTATCGTAGGTAACCCGCAGCCGCTACCCTTCGGGTGCACACTGGGTAAACCCTACGGGCTCACATAATAGCCTGCAAACCACGTGAACCAAGGTAAACCACATTTAAGCGACAGGCTCTGACTCAGGAGGCATAATCATAAATTCTCCTCCCGTGGGATTCGAACCTGTGACCAAGAAGATAATTATCCCCTCTTTAACAAACTGAGCCAACCCTTGCGGGCAAGACACGTGTCTTTAAAATATCTATTAGTGGTAAAATAAAAATAAAAAATAAAAAAATATCTATTAGTTGTAAAGTAAAATGTGTCAAATTAAATCACCACTAATATTGATTTAGAAATTATCAAATTAAATAATTAAAATCTAAATTTTAAATGAGAAATCATTATTTGAGATTAGTCTGATCACCATATAATCACATTAAATAGTTAAATTACGAAATTAATTGGTAAAAAAATGTTATTTGTAATATTTATATGGTTAACTTTGAAATAGTTTGATTTATTTTTTTTACAATATGAGATATGACATATTGGATTTTATTGACATGTACTTTTAACTTACTGCATAATAGCATATATGGGGTAATAAAATCAAATGAGAGAAGATTCAAAAGTCTCATAATTTTATCAACTTATAGCATACATTATGCATCCAATAGTTAAACATTTCAATTTGCAGCATCTGCAATGTTCCTGCCTCGTAGCCCAAAAATGTTATGTTATAAATTTATTAACAAAAGATTTATAACATACACATCTTGAACAAAAGTTCATGAAGTGACACACTACTACCTAAGTAATTTTTGAACAGTAAGCCCTAGAATTCCAATTATAATTTAGTAATAAAATCACAATTATATATTACAAGATTCACTGAGATATTTAATGAAAATTACTAACTTGCAATATTAAAATTACTAAAAACCAATACCGATACACATGTAAATATACAAAAATTTACCGCTATCACACCTCCTGCTTCACCAATCTCGAATTTGATTTGTTCCGACCACTGTCATCGTTATCACCTAAAACAACAAGTATCATTTATGATAAAAATCACCACCTCCGATCATTAATTCTAATTAATAAAATTTGTACAAACAAAATCAAAGCAATCCATTCGTCGATACTTTTAATTAACGCAACCCCCACGATTAACGGCGTTCAGGTCAGAGTCATGATAATTAACGCCGACAGCCTACCATTAATCATAATTACCAGGGTGATAGATATAAAAATAAGTGTATGTATATGCGGTTATGTTTAAGTGGGTGGATGAGGTCGAAGAAGAGAGAGAGTTGGATGCGGATGTAGAAGAGAGATGGAGGGGGGAGAGTCAATCAGCAATGATGCGAGAAGAAACCGATATGGGTTGGGAGAAGGTGGAGTATAAAATAATAATAATAATAATAATAATAATAATAATAATAATAATAATAATAATAAATATATGTGTGTATGTGAATGGTTATTATTCAGTGAGATTTAAAAAAGTGAATGGATTGGATGAGTTTTTAGTTTTTATTTTAAGATTGGATTGTATTTGATATTTGTCATACTCAAATACAAACCAATTTATAATACAAACTAAAAACGGTCAGGTCCATCGACCCACTTATCTCACGTGGATCGCTAAACAACATGATATACCAGCCAGCTAACCACTTTTGCCAAGTAAAGTACACTTAAAATACACATTGTTAACTGTTCACGTTTTTGTAACTATTCCAAATACAAATTGATTTATTTTAGTTAAAAATTTTTTTTTATAAAATTTAAGCATACAAATCACTTAATTATTAAATATAAAATTATGATAAAGAAAATCATAAATCATGGAATCAATAAAATACCTTAAAATAAAAGTTCATTGATTTTAGTTAGAAGCCTCCAAATCACTAATTTTTTTTGTACATATTACTAAATTTTTTGTGCATATTGAAATTGACCAAATTTAGTACAAATTACTTCTACTCACCTGTCATGATAAAAAAATTATACAAACTATTCATATTGGAATCATTAAATCATTAAACGTGAAATTAAAAAATAATTCAAGACACGTGTCTTTAAAATATCTATTTGTGGTAAAATAAAAATAAAAAATGAAAAATATCTATTAGTTGTAAAGTAAAATGTCTCAAATTAACGCACCACTAATATTGATTTAGAAATTATCAAATTAAATAATTAAAATCTAAATTTTAAATGAGAAATCATTATTTGAGATTATTCCGATCACCATATAATCACATTAAATAGTGAAATTACGAAATTAATTGGTAAAAAAAATGTTATTTATAATATTTATATGGTTAACTTTGGAATAGTTTGAATTTTTTTTTTACAATATGAGATATGACATATTGGATTTTATTGACATTTACTTTTAACTTACTGCATAATAACATATATGGGATGATAAAATCAAATGAGAGAAGATTCAAAAGTCTCGTAATTTTATCAACTTATAGCATACATTATGCATCCAATAGTTAAACATTTCAATTTGCAGCATCTGCAATGTTCCTGCCTCGTAGCCCAAAAATGTTATGTTATAAATTTATTAACAAAAGATTTATAACATAGACATCTTGAACAAAAGTTCATGAAGTGACACACTACTACCTAAGTAATTTTTTGAACAATAAGCGCTAGGATTCCAATTATAATTTAGTAATAAAATCACAATTATATATTACAAGAATCAATGAGATATTTAATGAAAATTACTAACTTGCAATATTAAAAATACTAAAAAACAATATTGATACACATGTAAATATACAAAAATTTACCGCTATCACACCTCCTGCTTCACCAATCTCGAATTTGATTTGTTCTGACCACTGTCATCGTTATCACCTAAAACAACACGTATCATTGTGATAAAAATCACCACCTCCGATCACTAATTCTAATTAATAAAATTTGTACAAACAAAATCAAAGAAATCCATTCGTCGATACTTTTAATTAAGGCAACACCCACGATTAACGGCGTTCAGGTCGGAGTTCATGATAATTAACACTGACAACCTACCATTAATCATAATTTCCAAGGCGATAGATACAAAAATAAATGTATGTACAGTATATGCGGTTATGTGTAGTGGGTGGATGAGGACGAAGAAGAGAGAGAGGTGGATGCGGATGTAGAAGAGAGATGGAGGGGGGGAGTCAATCAGCAATGATGCGAGAAGAAACCAGATCTCGGTCGGGAGAAGGTGGAGTATAAAATAATAATAATAATAATAATAATAATAATAATAATAATAATAATAATAATAATAATAATATGTGTGTATATGAATGGTTATGATTTAGTGAGATTTAAAAAAGTGAATGGATTGGATGAGTTTTTAATTTTTATTTTAAAATTAGTTTGTATTCGATCATTTGCCTATATATATATATATGGGTGCCCTTCCACAGCCCCAGGTGATTTTAGCAACCAATGCTGGAGGACACCCGCTTTATTTTTTCTAATTTATTTTTTTTTGTTAAAAATAAATTTTTAAATATTTTTTCGAACTTATATTTTTATATTTTTGAATTAATATTTTTAACTAAAATATTTAAATTTAATATTGAATTTTAATTTTTTGAGTGAAAAAGTATTTTTTAATTATTGGTTCGAAATAGTATTTTCGAATTTTTATTATAACGGAATATTGTGAGTTTTATGTTTTTTTAATATTGTGAGTTTTTTGTTTTTTTTTATTTTTCTTGTACTTGTCCAATTTAATTTATCAATTTTTAATTTATAGTATACGAATATAATGCTAAAAATTGAAAAATGTGGAAAACTAAAAAAAATGAAATTTTATGGATTTTACGTTAGCTATAAAAAAAATATAAAATAACTCAGCCCCCGGAATGCTAAACATTTTTTTGTAACAAATAAAAAAAATACTCTCTACCACCTACAACATTGTTTCATTGCAGCTAGTGCAATGAAACATTGCTGGAGGATACTATTTGCCCGCTTTATTTTTTCTTATTTATTCTTTTTTGTTAAAAATGCATTTTCAAATATTTTTTCGAACTTATATTTTGATATTTTTGAGTTAATATTTTAAACTAAAATATTTAAATTTAATATTGAATTTAAAATTTTTGAGTAAAAAAGTATTTTTTAATTATTTATTCGAAATAGGATTTTTGAATTTTTATTATAACGGAATATTGTGAGTTTTATGTTTTTTTTAATATTGTGAGCTTTTTGTTTTTTTTTTTGTTTTTCTTGTACTTGTCCAATTCAATTTATCAATTTTTAATTTATAGTATACGAATATAATGCTAAAAATTGAAAATGTAGAAAACTAAAAAAAAATGAAATTTTATCGATTTTTCATTAGCTATAAAAAAAATATAAAACAACTCAGCCCCCGGAATGCTAAATATTTGTTCGTAACAAATAAAAAAAATAACTTCTGCCACCTACAGCATTGTTTCATTGCAGCTAGTGCAATGAAACTGTTAGGTCCCAATGTGTTTGTAGAAGGAGGGTTGAATACAAACAATACCGAATAATCGAATTAAGTGCGGAATAAAAATGTGAAACAAAATTCAAGTTAAATAAGAATATTATTAAACTTGAAGGGTGTTACAACAACGGTATCGATTACAAGGAATTAATCTCAAATTAATTATCACAAATCTAGAATAAATTCGACATGAACTTTTTCTATTTTTGCAATAAAAAAATTCAAATGCTAAACGCAATTTGAGATTAAGTTCTAGGGATTTTGATCCGCTAGATAGTTACACAAGAACAAGAGAATGATTAGAGAATGATTTCTAGTAGTTTGGATTTAACTTTAATAACTAGAAATATGATCTTGAATTTAGCAGATGAAAAATAAAATGTTTTTTGCGGCTGCTTTTCTTTTGTTCTTGAGTTGTTGGATGATTAAGAATGACTTCTGCTGCTTCTATCTTTATAATTCAATTAACAAACCTACTTGAACTGGCAAGACAATCCATTGAGCTAGCAAGACAATCCATTGAGCTAGCAAGACTTTCGGTGAGATAATTGAATGAACTAGCAAGACTATCATAATGAACTGGCAAGACAATCCTCCTCCCAGTGTAACTTTCGGTGAGACTATTGAAAATGGCATGGCATGACAATCAGTATGCAATCCAGATTGTCATGCTAGTTCATTTTCAATTGTCTTGCTGATTGAAAACAGATTTTAATCCTATTAAAATTCTGAAAATCCTTAATATTAATTCAGAATTAATTAATCAATTAATTTAATTAATCAATAAGTTAATCTTTGCAGATATAATTTATTTTCTTAATTAAATTATATGACTTAATTAATTAATAGAGAATTAATACTAATCTTGAGCAGCAACCATTCTTCTGAAAATCTTCTGAAAATCACCGAGAATTATGAATCAATTCCACCACTTCAATGTTGACACTCGATGTACTGTCTGGTGCATGAGTGACTAACTTCCATGATGTTTCTTCATGTCTTGACTTTGATACTTGATTTTCTTCAGATTAAATCCTTGTAATTATCTGATACCCTGACGAGATCTCTGTCACTTGATTAAATCCACAATCTTGATTTGTATCACTGAGGCTTGATCAATTTCTTGAACTTCTTCCAGTGAATTAATTTCTCAAGTCTGTAGGTGAACCTTGTTTCTGAATCCATTGACAGATGTTACTTTGCGAGATCTCTTTGACGGTGGATCCACTATTTACTTATTATATTCTTATTTGAGTTGAGTTAAGTCCTCGAATATACAAATAGGCTATGACATATGCCTTACAATCTCCCCCTATTTGTTTGTTAGACAATAACAACAAATACCTAGAGGATAACTCAACTAACAAATAAGAAAAAGATATAAACAGAAATGCAAAGTAAATTGCAGAAAAGTTTTGGATAACAATTAACATTTTCCAGATTCCAAATAGATGTTCATCTAGACTGAACGTATCTTCAAGTAGTTTCATCTTCTTTTGTACAACCACATTTCCTGTTGAGAAGCACATATCTCTCTTGGTTCTCCCCCTATGAGAATCAACTGATTAAAGAAGACCACCTTCGTTTACCACCTCTCCCGTACAATAGGATCCGCAGATAAAAACCAATGGTACTCCGCTTTTGGAAAACAGCTTCTTCCCTTACTAGAAAATCACCTTGTGTTTACCACCTCTCCCGTACAATAGGATCCGTAGTTACAAACAACAATGGTGTGGTGTAGTATACATATGTAGGATCTTTTTCTTCCTCCCTGCTATTTCTCCCCATTAGTTGAGAAATCCTCCAAACTGTTACTTAAGCTTTTATCTCCCCCCTTAGAGAAGGAATGTATGCCGTTGTCTAAAGGAGTTCTCATATTTCACTTGGTTGGAAAATATATAACAAGTAGTTTCTCTTTCTTTCTCACTGTGAGTGTGTGATTCTGTTTAGTGTACCTCACATGTGTTTCACTCTTCTATCCACTCGTGTTTACACTCATTCTCACCAGTGTATCACTCCTCTCATAGCTCCAACATTCAGCTGTACCTGCAAGGAAAATCACCTTAGCCATCCTTAAGGAGGTCACAGGTGGTGCAATGGGAGTTCGCAAATCCCCATCCTTGTTAAACTCGTCAGATGAATCTGAGTCATAATCTACAAGTTGCTAGTTTCCCTTTTAGGGTTCCAGATTTGAATTCTGGGAAGGTAAACAATGATCCAACGAATTTAGCATAAAGATCAAAGTTCCCTTCTAATGTCTGTGAAGACATTTTCTTATGACTCGTCAGGTAATATCTGAATCATTGTCAACAAGTTGCCGATCTGCACCTATGTCAGATCCACTATCCGCAGATGCATCCAGGGGATTTAAGCCTGGGGAGGTAGACACTGACCACTGACATATGGTTTTTGGATCAGTATCCTCTCCTAACACCTGTAAAGGCAATTGGTCCATTAACGAACCTTGAACAATCGAATCTGACCTTAAAATGGTCGAATCTCTTATTTCCGTCAACTCATCCTTTGTGTGTGTAACCTTTCCTTGTGCATCAAGAATTGTTTATGTTTGAAGTGGTGACACTACATCGGATACCCTGGCCGACAGGCAAATTTCAATAGACACACCCTGTTGAGAGAATGAATCTAGTAACTATTTTTGTGCATTTTCAGCCATTACATCTTTTTGAGAAGATGTATGGGGGCTAGCAGTTGTCTCGGTTTAAATACTACTCATCTTTGTAGGAGACAGAGCTGCTGAGTTGACTTTAGAACCTTCCTTATGTGGTGCACTAAGGCACTATCTCCCTCACGCTCATTCATACTTCATTTTATTGGTAAGAGAGTGTTGGTTGGTTCTGTTTTTGTGTTTGTCTTTACAGTCTAGGATAGAAGTTGTGGGTTTTCAACCTTATGATTGTCAATGAAAGAAAGCCATTGGAGAATGAACCTGTATCACAGAACATATGGCAATAGAGAGATAAAATTTACTTAAGATCTATAATGAATGAAAATTATACATTTAATCTTTTGAGAGAAATGATGTACACTAGTGATTTCAAAATATTTTAATGAAATAAGAAATCACTAATGTAGAAAGAAGTTTGATTTTCTCCTAAAACTCACTGCACATATAAAACAATATGTTTGTGCCTAGTGATAAGAGAGTTAATAATATGATGACTCTACTAGTTCATATTAAACTATAACTTCAGTTAGAGTGTCATACCATGTTCTTGACGATTGCTTGAGTAGTACACTAGTTCATACCAACCTGAAGTGAGATTTTGAAGAAGAGATTGCATAGTTCAATAGGTCTGCAACTGCAAAGTCCATGAACTGTGGTGCATTGACTTCCTCTTTTGACTCACCAACCAGGAGTACACTTGTACACATCTTACTAGAGTCCAATTCCAAGTGTAATGTGCATCAGGTGCTTGATATGTCATAATATTCTCAAGTCTCATCACTAGTGCTATATATTAGATACTGCTTCCTGATAATAACCTAGCACAATATATAAATTTACAATGATAACATTACCAGCTTACAAACAGCCATATCCCTCAGATAAACCTTTGCTGTTATCTCTAAAGGTAACCAGGGGGCCAGCTTTCTCAACCACATTTGATAGCAGGGCTCTATCTCCGGTCATATATCTTGATGATCCACTGTCAAGAATCCACACTACCGGTTCCACCTGTTTAATGCCCTGCACTACAAATGGATTAGACCTTCTTCGGAACCCAAACTTGGTTGGGCCCGACATACTTGTAGAATTGTCCTTTGTCAGGCAAAACAACATTTTTAATTTTAATGGTCTCAACTTTCTCAATGACTGAATATTTGACCTTGTAAACAGCCTTAACAAATTTTTGTTTAGGCTTAGGCATAAATGTCTCCTTTCTAGCCTTAGAAGGACAGCAGTCTTAGACCTATCATTCTTCTTATTATTCACATGCTGACGAGGAGTAGTCTTATCACTAGAAACATGCTTACAATTAAAATAAGCATACATCAAATTAAAAGCACAAGACATACAATTAGCAACACCATATGCTTTATGAGAGTGATTAATAGCAGGCAATTTATACATGGTAGATATGGCATTTTTGTTATCCAACTCATGTATGTCTGAGTTAGTCTCAGTTGCTTTCACAACTTTGACTGGAACTTTCGACACAATTGACTCGGAAACAACCTTCTCAATAGCATGATCTTCAGCACGTATTTCTTCTTGAATAACAGAAGAGGTCACATCAAATGGTTCAGCAATTGATGCTTTATAGAGGGGTTCATCAACACCCTTAAGCACATGTGGTACTTTCCTACCTTTAGCACAGACATAAGGAGGGGAGTTTATGCCTAATTCTCCAATAGCAGCATTGCAATCATAACCTATTCCAGATGTTTGATTAACAACTTGCTTACTGTAGAACTCTTTAGCCTTCGAACAAGAATTGAAGTAGGCTCTAACCTTAGTCTCAAGACCGGTGATCTTGTCTTTGAGAATAGTTTCGAGTTTTCTATAACAGTTAACTCTATTCTCTAGAAAAGATACTTGTTCTTTTAACTTGTCTTCATTAATGTGCACAAGTCTTAATTCATTGACCTCTTTCTCAAGGTCTTTGATTTGTTGACTTAACAGTTCATTATCACGACGAGCACAATCTAAGTTACCTCCTAGATGATAAACTAATTCAGCATCAGTATATTTTACCTCTTTTCTTGATGATGAAGCTTTTTTATCAATAGCCATAAGAGCAAGATTCCCTTCTTCTTCATCTTCACTATCAGTATCATCCCAGCTTCTTCCCTTTTCCAGATATGCCCTTTCAGAGTTACTCTTCTGATTTGAATCATAAGAGTTCTTCCTTACTTGCTTTGGCTTCCTACATTCTGTGGTAAAGTATCCCAAATCATTGCAGTTATAGCATCTAATGGTGCTCTGATCAACCATCCCTATTTTGTATCCACCACTGCTGGTGTTAGAGGATGAAGATCAACCTGTCTGGAATCTGTTGTAGTTGGACTTGTACTTGAACTTGGGATTTCTCTTGAATTTGACATTGGAGAATCTCTTGACAATTTGGGCCATTGACTTATCTTCCAATTGCTCCAGCTCTTCCAAGGAATAAAAATCATCACTGGATTGATTTGTAGTAGGAGGATCATATTCTGCTACTAAAACATTTTCCTCAGCCTTGGAAAACTGTACCATTCTCTCTAACTGTTGAGATTGTTGTTGTTGTTGACCTTCAGCTACAAGAGCAGTAGATGTGCTGACCATTCCATCTTTCCCGTACACTTCTTTTTGTTGAATCTGCTCCAACTCATAGGTTTTTAACACACCATAGAGTATATCCAAAGAAATCTCACTCAGATCTCTAACTTCTCTAATGGCAGTGATTCTATGTTCAAGATGAGTTGGCAGTGTTAAAAGGAACTTTTTGTTGACCTCCCTGATTGAATAATATTTTCCATTTATGTTCAGGTTGTTGATCAACGCATTGTACATCTCAAACATTTCAGTAATTCCTTCTCCTGGATTGGATTTAAAATGTTCATACTCAGAGGTTAGGATCTCCAACTTGTTCTCCCTAACTTCCTTTGTGCCTTCATTAATCACCACAATAGTTTCTCACATGTGTTTGGAATTTTTACAGTTCATCACATGTCTGTTCATCAAGGGATCAAGGGAATCAATTAATATTAATTGAAGGCTGGCATCAAAGGAGGCTTCTTCTTTTTCAGTAGGAGAAAAATCCTCGGGCTCTTTTGGATAGGTTCTAGCTTTGGTAATCACAACATCATCTACTATCACCTCTGGTTCAATAACCATTGGAGTTGTTGGACCCTTCTTTAACAAGTTCAGATATTTGGGATTTGCAAATTGTAAAAACAAGAGCATCTTCTTCTTCCACATGATATAATTTTCTTTATCAAATAGTGGATTTTTAACGGTTCCAACTTTTTGTGAAGTCATTATGAATTTTTGAATAAATAAAAATTCAAGGAGTTGAAAAATCACAAAAGTCTAGGATCTTGATTTGTTCATTAATCAGAAGGCTCTGATACCAATTGTTAGGTCCTAATGTGTTTGTAGAAGGGGGGAGTTGAATTCAAACAATACCGAATAATCGAATTAAGTGCGGAATAAAAATGTGAAACAAAATTCAAGTTAAATAAGAATATTATTAAACTTGAAGGGTGTTATAACAACGGTATCGATTACAAGGAATTAATATCAAATTAATTATCACAAATCTAGAATAAATTTGACATGAACTTTTTCTATTTTTGCAATAAAAAGATTCAAATGCTAAACGCAATTTGAGATTAAGTTCTAGGGATTTTGATCCGCTAGATAGTTACACAAGAACAAGAGAATGATTTCTAGTTGTTTGGATTTAACTTTAATAACTAGAAATGTGATCTTGAATTTAGCAGATGAAAAATAAAATGTTTTCTGCGGCTGCTTTTCTTTTGTTCTTGAGTTGTTGGATGATTAAGAATGACTTCTGCTGCTTCTATCTTTATAATTTAATTAACAAACCTACTTGAACTGGCAAGACAATCCATTGAGCTAGCAAGACAATCCATTGAGCTAGCAAGACAATCCATTGAGCTAGCAAGACTTTCGGTGAGACAATTGAATGAACTAGCAAGACTATCAGAATGAACTGGCAAGACAATCCTCCTCCCAGTGTAACTTTCGGTGAGACGATTGAAAATGGCATGGCATGACAATCGGTATGACAATCCAGATTGTCATGCTAGTTCATTTTCAATTGTCTTGCTGATTTAAAACAGATTTTAATCCAATTAAAATTATGAAAATCCTTAATATTAATTCATAATTAATTAATCAATTAATTCAATTAATCAATAAATTAATCTTTGCAGATATAATTTATTTTCTTAATTAAATTATATGACTTAATTAATTAATAGAGAATTAATATTAATCTTGAGCAGCAACCATTCTTCTGAAAATCTTCTGAAAATCACCGAGAATTATGAATCAATTCCACCACTTCAATGTTGACACTCGATGTACTGTCTGGTTCATGAGTGACTAACTTCCGTGATGTTTCTTCATGTCTTGACTTTGATACTTGATTTTCTTCAGATTAAATCCTTGTAATTATCTGATACCCTGACGAGATCTCTGTCACTTGATTAAATCCACAATCTTGATTTGTATCACTGAGGCTTGATCAATTTCTTGAACTTCTTCCAGTGAATTAATTCCTCAAGTCTGTAGATGAACCTTGTTTCTGAATCCTTTGACATATGTTACTTTGCGAGATCTCTTTGACAGTAGATCCACTATTTACTTATTACATTCTTATTTGAGTTGAGTTAAATCCTCGAATATACAAATAGGCTATGACATATGCCTTATAGAAACATTGGTGGAGTACACTATTTGTCCGCTTTATTTTTTCTAATTTATTTTTTTTGTTAAAAATAAATTTTTAAATATTTTTTCGAACTTATATTTTGATATTTTAGAATTAATATTTTAAACTAAAATATTTAAATTTAATATTAAATTTAAAATTTTTTAGTGAAAAAGGATTTTTTAATATTTGCTCGAAATAGTATTTTCGAATTTTTATTATGACGGAATATTGTGAGTTTTATGTTTTTTTAATATTGTTAGTTTTTTATTTTTTTATTTTTCTTGTACTTGTCCAATTTAATTTATCAATTTTTAATTTATAGTATATGAATATAATGCTAAAAATTGAAAATGTTGAAAATTAAAAAAAAAAATTATTGATTTTTCGTTAGCTATAAAAAAATATAAAACAACTGAGCCCCCGAAATGCTAAACATTTTTTCGTAACAAATAAAAAAAAATACCCTCTGTCACCTACAGCATTGTTTCATTGCGACTAGTGCAATGAAACATTGCTAGAAGATGTTGTTTTAAATGTAACGGTTCTTGCCCGCTTTATTTTTTCTAATTTATATTTTTTGTTAACAATGAATTTTTAAATATTTTTTCGAACTTATATTTTGATATTTTTGAATTAATATTTTAAACTAAAATATTTAAATTTAATATTGAATTTAAAATTTTTGAGTGAAAATCTATTTTTTTTATTATTTGTTCGAAATAGTATTTTTGAATTTTTATTATAAGGGAATATTATGAATTTTATGTTTTTTTAATATTGTGAGTTTTATGTTTTTTCCATTTTTCTTGTACTTGTCCAATTTAATTTATCAATTTTTAATTTATAATAAACGAATATAATGCTAAAAATTGAAAATGTGGAAAACTAAAAAAAATGAAATTTTATCAATTTTACGTTAGCTATAAAAAAATATAAAATAACTCAGTCTCCGGAATGCTAAACATTTTTTCGTAACAAATAAAAAAAATACCCCCTACAACATTGTTTCCTTGCGGCTAGTGCAATGAAACAGCAATGAAACAATGTTTGGAGGACGCTGTTTTAAATGTTACGGTTCTTACCCGCTTTAATTTTTCTAATTTCTTTTTTTGTTAAAAATGAATTTTTAAATATTTTTTAGAACTTATATTTTGATATTTTTGAATTAATATTTTAAACTAAAATATTTAAATTTAATATTGAATTTAAAATTTTTGAGTGAAAATGTATTTTTTAATTATTTGTTTGAAATAATATTTTCGAATTTTTATTATAAGGGAATATTCTGAATTTTATGTTTTTTTGAATATTGTGAGTTTTATGTTTTTCTTTTGGTTTTTTGTACTTGTCCAATTTAATTTATCAATTTTTAATTTATAGTAAACGAATATAATGCTAAAAATTAAAAATGTGGAAAACTAAAAAAATTGAAATTTTATCGATTTTTCGTTAGTTATAAAATATATAAAACACCTCAGCCCCCGGAATGCTAAACATTTTTTCGTAACAAATAAAAAAATACTCTATACCACCTACAACATTGTTTCATTGCGGCTAGTGCAATGAAACATTGTTGTAGGTGGCTCTTTAACCACCCGCCGTAATATTTTATATATGTTGGGGCTGGGCTGAACACCTCCCGCAATGACACATTGCGGGAGGGATTTTTATTATTATTTTGTCCTCATTTGTTTTTTTTAAAATTAAAAATTGTTTATCAAAAATATTTAATTCATCATAACTTCATTAAGGAGTGCAAATGTGTTATTATACATAATTTTGATATATTTAAAATTTAAACTAAAATAGTTTAATTAGAATTTACTCAAAAAAAGTTTTAGAGTTGTCGACACATTTCGATCAATAAACAATCATACTTGCAATACTTCATTCATACATTTCAGTTACTATCTTAGGTTTTTTATTTTTTTTCATTAAAACTAATATTTTAATTATTTTTTCGATTATATATCTAATTGATTTTTAAATTTTTAACTCATTATACAATTGATAATAAATGGGAAGTAGTAATAAAATTAAAAAATATAGCACAAATGATTGTTAAAATTAATTATATATTTTCTAATTCCGTTATTATCGAAAAAAAATTAATTCGTTAAAATATGATTTTTTGTTATTTTATAAATTAAATAAAAACAGGAGTCCTACCGTATTATTTCATTGTGGTAGGTACCTCCCTCAATGTCTCATTGCTGGAGGTCTGCTGCAATGAAACAATGCTGGGCACCCGGTGGTTACTACAATCACCCGGGGTTGTGGACCAAAACCCTATATATATATATATAGAGTCTTACTCCAATACAAACTAAATTAAAATACAAACTACACCTCTCACACACAACTACACATAATTCCCTCCATTTTTAATTGAATTTTTCTCGTCAATTAGTGAACTCTTTATAAAAATCTAACTTCACTATATTTTTCTACATCATCCAACAATCAGTATGAATACCATATTTGATATGTTTCGACGATAAATCACTAATTATGTCTACGAGAATCACTAAAAGTACTGGTTCTGGAATTAGTACTGATTTCAGTTTACTGATTCAGGTAAGTTTAAATACTGAATTGTCATCAAAATATAGCAAATATGCTATGCAAATCGATGAGTGGGAGATGAATAAAAATACGGTGAAATTATTTTTTTTAAAAGTTTACCAACTAACGGGAAAAGTGAAATTAAAAATGAAGGGTAAAGTGATTAAACATATGGGTCTCATTGGTTTCTAGTTTGTATTCTAATATTGGTTTGTATTTGAGCATTTGCCTATATATATATATATATATATATATATATATATATATATATATGGGTGCCCTTCCACAGCCACAGGTGGTTCTAATAACCACCTGTCGCATTGTTACATTGCGGAAGTATAGCAGCTTTGCTTCAATGCGGGATACGCATTGTTACATTGCGGGAGCGGCTTGCGCAATGCTTCATTGCTGGAAACAATTTAGTTTTATTTTTAAATAATTGTAAAATAATAGATAATAAATATATAAATAATTTTAATTGATGTTTAAATTCCTAATTTATTTATTATTTGGTTGTTATATTTTTATTTTCTATTTATATATTTCTATTAATAAATTCTTTATTTTAACAAACTATTACTTAAAATTCGGGAAATTACAGAACAGCCCCCGCTGCCGCAATGACCCATTGCATCTCCCGCAATGAGCCATTGCTGCAGACGAGACCCGGGTTTGACCCGTTTCTTCTTGAAATCCCTAATTTCATAATAACAAAAACCTAATTCAGTGGCAGCGGACGATTTCAGGCGATTTCGAGCGATTTCAACATCTACTCCGGCGATTCAGCTACTCAAATATGATTCTCATCATCTACACACACGTATACATACACGTATACATACACATAGTTACATACTACCGCAATGATCCATTGTTGCCTCATGTCCCTTTTCTGAATCTGTAGTTGATGTCTGTTGCAATATTGATGATTGTTTCAGAAGTTTATGTTTCATTTTCTGTGATTATAATGAATTGTACAAATTGTTTGAATTATTTGTTTATGTTTTTATATAATTCGAATTATTTGGATTGCGTTGTTGTGAATTTGGTTGCTAAAATATGATACGAGCAGAAAAAGCCTTGTATAGATTAATCTCATGCCTTGTATATTCTTTATTTTGGTTTTTAAAAGTTTTAATGGTTAGTAGTAATTTGACTCGTTTGTGATAATTAATGGTTCGAAATATACTGTAATTGTTTGGCATAGTAAGTTGAGATATGTTATTGTGATTAGACAGTGGATGAAATGCTTGTTGATTGATTGATTGGTTGTGGCTAGCTTATAAACGAATGAGTCATGCCGATTTTTCAGTAGGACTTAAAATAGAAAATAACGGTTCCATAAATATTTCATGTTTAAGTTGGGATTATATAGTATTTTTTATTATGCACTTTGCAGTTACTATGGAGAATGAGTGCGGGGCTATTGTTAGATCAATCCTGACGATGCAGGATGATCATATTAGTACTACCATATGGGCCTGTGCGGGATAAGCTGGATGTACGGCAGTACACAGCTAATCATCAACAGTGGATACTTTCGGATCCCCAGCGTGAGTTGCTGAGCCAATGGGGTTTCTCGGCTTTCACGAACAATCGTTCAGTTCCTCAAAACGATATTCGTTTGATAACGACCTTAGTGGAAAGGTACTAATTTGTAATCAATTTTCTCATTTATTTGAATCGTCATTGGCAATGTTTGTGATGTTTGTGTATGAATGCAATTGCAGGTGGAGGCCAGAGACTAACACCTTTCACTTTCCATTTGGTGAGTTGACCATCACCCTCGAGGATGTATACATGATTATGGGCCTCCCTGTTAAGGGTCGTCCAGTTACTCATAGGGAGCTTGACGATCCGAAGGCGTATTGGATGAGGGAATGGCAGGATGCAAGATTGGATGAGATGGGGCGTAAAGATATGTATAGGGACGGGGTCAAGCTTTACAAATTAAGGGAACGATATACGGAGCTACCAGAGGGGGGGCTAGAATAGGATCTTATGGTTTACACACGAGCTTATCTTTTATACATCATTGGGGGCATATTGTTTCCTTCATCGAGTCGATATACCGTGCATCCGAGGTATTTACTTGTATTTGTTGCATTTCAGTTTTTAAATTGTAGTTTATAGCATTTTAGTCTTTTACTTGTCCTTTTTTGTTGATTTTGCATATGAAGCCCTGTATTCTCATTTATTTTCAATTTGACACTATAATTCTTGTATTCTCATTTATTATCATGTCCATATTTTGCCCTGTATTCTTACTTACTCTGTATTTCCTTTGTCGCAGGTACTTACAGCTCTACCAGGATTCACCTCGGATTAAATCGTATGCATGGGGAGCTGCTGTATTGAGCTATTTGTTTGGACCAAGGCTTCTCATAAGAGTGCAACAACACTTAATGGATGCACGATGCTACTGATGTTGTGGGCACACGAGAGGTTGTTACCTGGTGCTCCTAAGATTGCACCTGGGGTGGAGCTTGTTTGGCCGGGGGCTTTGGCATGGGCTGAGCCGAACCCTGATCGGAGGGAGAACCCTCACCACCATACAGGTACTGTTCTTTTTTGCATATTTACTATTTGAACTCTCCTTCGACCAAACATTTGCATGCTTTTGAACTATCCAATTTCATATGTTCCCTTATTTTTTTGCTTATAGGTCAGTACCGAGGGGATTTTGACCGATTTGAGATGAGTTGGCTGACATGGGAGCCTTATCGGTTATTATTTGATGCGGTGGACTATTCTGAGGAGCAGTATGATGTCGAGCTGATGGATGCTTTGTATATGAGTCTCGGCCATATTCCACTTATTTGTTTCGAGATTGTCGAGTATGTCATGCCGGACAGAGTCTTGAGACAGTTCGGTATGCTGCAGCATATTCCAGATGATCCTATTGATATGTCTGCTATGCGGAGGGACAGGTTATCTCGTTGGCAGAGGGAACAACATATGACTACTCTGAGACAGTATCGGGATGAGTGGTATGCTTATCTTGATGGCCAGATAGAGCCCGTTGGAGAGGGGCAGTACGTGAGCATTGACCAGTATATGTACTGGTATAGGACCCATAGTAAGCTGAGGATTGCTCGTTTTATAGGTGTTGATCCACGCAAGATAGTGCCACGTGACTGGTACTCTCAGCAGGATATGGTTGATGCGGTATGTTTTAGAGTTTAGTTTAATATTTGAATCCTGTATTAATTTATTTCATTGTTGCATTTTTATAGGGTGTTTAGATAGATGATTAATAGTTAATGATTTGTGTAGCTTGACTGTGGGATGAGGACATTGCATTCTATTCACAGCCATGATCCCCCAGACTGGTTCTATGAGTGCATTCCTAAGTTTCTTATTCGTTATGATCGAGTCAACACTGAGTGGAAGGGTCCTGCATTCAGTAGACCCGGTTTTGATAGACCCACATGTGCACAGGATATGCATATTGATCCAAGTGCTCCTCCTTCACCGCATAAACGTACACGTGAGGTGCATTTCATTTATGTCATTCCAAAATCCAGTCTACTATATTGAATGTGAATGTGTGTATGATCGTTATCTTATCGTGTTATTGCAGAAGTTTGCTTCTTATTCTCATGATTCACCTACACAGGAAGCCAGTAAACGTCCTCGTCTGGTACTTACTCGAGTAAGTTATTCGAGTAGTCTACTACACCGAATTATATGTAGTTTGATCGAGTTATTGACATCTAATGTAGGATGAGACTGTAGTCCCTAACGCTGCAGCTATCACTGTACATGTCTTTCATCCTGTTCAGATTGAGGTACTTATTCATATTCGATCATGTTATTCGCGTAGTCTAACTCTTTAGTTTTAAGATGTATATAATGTTTGATACTCAATGCATTTGTAGGTTGCTGCTACTGCTCCCCCTGCTTCACAGTCGACCCCCCTATCCGCCCCCCTGTTGTTCAGTCTGATTTTGTTCAGTCTGAGGTACTACTCTTTAGTTTTAGAACTTTACTTTTTTTTTACTATTGTGTGTCTTATAAATATTCGAGTATGTTATTCCAGTAGTCTAACTCTTTAGTTTTAGAGGTGTATATAATGTTTGATACTCAATGCATTTGTAGGTTGATGCTACTGCTCCCCTTGTTCCACAGTCGACCCCCCTATCCGCCCCCCTGTTGTTCAGTCTGATGTTGTTCAGTCTGAGGTACTACTCTTTAGTTTTAGAACTTTACTTTTTTTTTACTATTATGTGTCTTATACTATTGTAGTTCATTTGATCTTTTATAATTGTTTCAATATTGCAGGCCCATCCCGAAGCTGAACTTTCAGATGTGCAGTTGGCCGGTCTGCATAGTTTATATAATTCATATGCAGTCCAGCGGATTGGGCCATCATTATTGGATTGTGACTTTTCTTTCTACCCTTGCTGCAATGATGCTCACTAGTTTTTGTTCATTCTGGACATTAAACAACAGAAGCTCCTTTTAATTGATCATCTAGCTGAATGGGGGGATAGTCTTAAGAGTATTTACTCTCGATATATATATGCCATGGTATTCTATGTTCTTCGTAATTACTTTACTAGTCAATTTACATACACTTGTCATTGTTGGTTACTAATTATATGAAACCAAACCTTTCTAGGAGTGCATAGTGCCAGCTATGTTGCATTACTTGGATCCTTCCAGATTTGATGGACATAAGTTGAAGGTTCATTTCGTACAGGAATGACCGATGTAGTCCAATACCCATGATTGTGGCGTGTACGTGTGCAAGTACATGGATGCTATACTTAATGGCATATCGTTGAGAGATGCTGTTTGGGAGCCTGTATTGGGTATTTGGACATTCCGGTATCGCATAGCTTGGGAGCTTTCAAAAGGGCTCGCTAGACGGATAAGTGACTATGGGATCCAGCAGAGGAACAGGGGACTATAGTTTATATTTTGGATTTGTTTCGGTGTTTTCTTTGTTATTGATTATGATTGTTTTTATTGGATTGATGTTGCGTTTAGATTTGATGTTGATTGGTTGAGTTTAATTTAGATCATGATTGTGGTTGGTTTGATTGTTTGTTGGTTGGTTGATTTAGATTTAGTTGAAACAGGTTGGTAAGTTATAAAAATAAACGGAACCATGCCGTTTTTTTCTTAAACTATGTAAATCACCCGCAATGTTGATTGGTTGTTGGTTGGTTGATTTAGATTTAGTTAAAACAGGTTGGTAAGTTATAAAAATAAACGGAACCATGCCATTTTTTTTCTTAAACTATGTAAATCACCCGCAATGTTGATGTTAGCAGCTTGCCAGAAAACTGGTCACAGACCTCAGCATTGAATCATTGCGGGAGATATCATATTTTACATATTTTACAGTTTAGTCACCCCGCAATGAATCATTGTTGCAGTGACCATACCCCGCAATGAGGCATTGCACTAGGTCTTTTTGACTATTTTAAGGTCTAGTTGACTTTGTTTATTAAATCAATTTTTTCAAATTTTACCACTAATACTGCATTTTGTAGTTATTTTAAGAGTTTTGGTGTTGAAAAATATTTAAAAATTATTAATATTACTAAAAACCCAGTTTTATTAATAAAAAGGGACAATGAGTTTTGGGTGAAACAGAGATTCCAGCAATGACTCATTGCTGCAGTAAGTACCTCCAGCAATGTCTCATTGCTAGGTACTTTGTCACTAGTTCGCATTGACTATTTTAATGTCTAGTTGACTTTGTTGAGTAAATCACTTTTTTCAAATTTTTACATTAATACTGCATATTTTAAATATTTTAAGAGTTTTGGTGTTGAAAAATATTTTAAAAATATTAATATTACTAAACTCACTTTTGTTAACAAAAAGAGGCAGTGAGTTTTGGGTGGAGCAGAGTACCCCACAATGAGTCATTGTTGCAGTGTGACCTCTAGCAATGTCTCATTGCTGGGTGCTCTGTCACTATTCTCTTATAATATTTTAAGTTGGATAATAAGAGTTTTGGTGTTGAAAATATTTTAAATAATATTAATATTAATAATAAGAGTTGGATAATATTTTTGTTAAAAAATAACATTAATATGCAACATTATGTGTAAATTTAAATAACGTTAATATTATGTAACTTAAATAGAAAACTTAAAAGAACTAATGTACTACTTGTCAACAATTGTTAGGTTAAAACCTAAAAATTTCTTCGATCATGCTCCTCCCTTAGGGGACAATTTCTTGCATCATGTTCTCCTCTGATCGCCCCACAATAATTGCACTTGCGAGGCTTGATCTTGATCTTGATCTTTGAAGTTGCTGTCTCAATTCCACTTTTATATATTTTTGTTTTCTTCCTTCCTTTAGTTTTCGACGTTGGAGGATCGAATATTGGATCATGTTGGTAGTCCTCTTGAGTTTTCGCCTCATGGGTTCTTTCTCTACGCTCTTCATCCGCAAAAGCATCTTTCAAGTATCTCTTCTCTCTATCAATCACACCCATTAAATATTTATACCGTGAAACAGAACAACTACCGGAAGCAGCTAAATCTTGAAAAGATTTACACAATTCACCATACCTTAATGGTTGTGACGCACCATCATTACCAATACCGGGAGGAGCATATGGAAGAGGCCCCGCAATTTTGTTGCCGTTCATTGTCCACCTACCCATGATGAGACTTTCCGGTATCTTGATTTTTTGTTTTTTTGTCAAGATAACGGATTATGTGTTTGCAAATCATCCTGGAATATTCAAACTGCTTACACGAGCATTCAATTTTTTTGTACATGAAAACCGTCACTCGATATTTTCTTCTGCAATTCTCCGGAAGGGTAGCCTTCTCAACCAAATACAGTTTCGACATATAAGTTCCATTGTTTTTGACACTGTTCACGATGTAACATGTACTTTTCATAAGCTCCTTTTGAAACCGTTTGAACATTTCTTTCGTGTAGATTTCGGATGCATGCATTTCCAAGGATGAGTGCAAAACTAATCTCCTTTCCAATTGTTCGCTGTCATAATCGGCTTTAACCTCCTTCAGATATTGTGTCTCCAAAGCCTTTTAGGAGTTCTCAATGAATTCCTTTAAACCGGTAGATGATTGCACATATTCATCAAAAAAAGAATTTGTAGACTCGCTTCTTGAAGTTGTAGTCATGCCGGCGGAAAAATGTTTCTTCGTGTAAGCACCAATCCATTGAGTTCTAATAGCATACATGTCATTTAACCAAGCATGATCCTCAAGATCGTACTTCTCGACTAATTGCTCCCATCTACCTTCAAATCCTGTAGGTGTCAGCGACTTATACACACATGCATTAAACTCTGTCTTGAACTCCGGATAATTTGTGTACAAATAAGACAACTTCTCGGGAAACTTACTACTTATATGCCATGTACAATATGTATGCTTTGTTTGTGGCATAGGCATGACCTTGGCAATGGCATTTCCCAATGCAATGACTTGATCAGTAATAATTGTTCGAGGTGGTTAATTGTCGACGGCTTCCAACCATGTCCTCAAAACCCATTTATACGATGCCTCAGTCTCATCCCTTACAAGTGCAAATCCAAAAAGTATATTTTGATAACGGTGGTTTACGCCCGTAATAGGTATGAAAGGCATACAATACCTATTCGTCCGGTAAGTTGAATCAAACGTAACCACATCACCAAAATTCTTGTACGCGTTTATGGACCGAGGATCAACCCACACCAAACCCTGTACACGATTCTCATCATCTACATCCACCCGATAAAAGAAATTACCAAAACTATTTTCTTGTAGTTCTCGTAGCAAAAGTAATCTACACTCCGCATCACCCGAATCAAACACTCGGTGCCAAATATCACGTATGACATTACGTATGTCTTGATTAGAAAAACCAAGATTTTCAACACCCCCCTTTGTCTCGCTAAGAAACTTCATTACTTTGCTCGTCTCAATTCCCGATTTGTTAAACAACTCAATCAATGATCGCGTCATAGGATCTATGTTGAGTGATCTTTGAAAAAATTGAACTTTTTTCGGCGACACCAATTTATGATTATGTTCTAAATCCACCGAACTAATTTGCCATTTGTCCATCTTCACTTTGTGAATGACACACATTCGAGCACCACATTTCGTTCGTGGAATTACCTCTCTAACTCGTTTTCCTTTACCAAAATCCAACGGCGTCACTCCTACCCTTCCACCTTTTTGACAAATAAACAAACGGTAAGATGGTTCATTTGTGTTTGTTCGCTTATGAGTATTCCTAATTATTATCTCGAATCCCTCTTTTCGACCATAATTCCTATAAAATGCTTCTGTATCATCCAATATATCGAAAATCTTGCCGACATAAGGCACAACATCGTTACTATTCTTAAATCCATGATTCTTTTTTCTCAACATTTTTCTCATCTTTTACGTCATCAACATTTTCACCGTCAAAATTATCACCATCAACGTTATCATCAACATTATGACCGCCAACATTATCACCACCAACGTTATCATCAACATTATGACCGCCAACATTATCACCACCAACGTTATTATCAACATTATGAACACTAACATTATCAACATCAATATTATCACCACCAACATTATTCATATTATCATCACAATCAAGATTTACAATATCTTCATCAACAAATAACTTACGACGAGCTACGGGGTTTCGTCTAATGGGGGTATAATAATCGTAATTATCATTTTCACTAGAAGAGGAAATAAAAAAGAAGCCATCAACAATCAAAAACTAACCTTTCGAGATCACCTTCAAGAATGAGTAAATTGAAATTAAATTTGAAATTGTTGAAAGTATATTGTAAATTGTAAAATGAGTAATAAGAAAGTAAATGTTGAATCAAACAAAACTGTCTCCAGCAATGAAACATTCCAGCAATGAAACATTGCTGGAGTGACCCATTAAATATAACCACCAACCAGATTTTGGAGCCATTATGGTGGAGTTCCCCCCGCGGTCACGCATTGCGGCCTCCAGCAATGAATCAATGCGGGAGTACTCTAATTAAAAATGAATTTTAATTAGAGTATTTCTGAATTTTAATTATTTTTTCAAATAGTATTTCTGAATTTTTATGATTACAAAATTTTGTGAATTTTATGTTTTTAAAAATTTTCATATGAGTTATCTTAGTTAAAAAATCAAATTATCAATTTTAATAATAAAATCAATATCAATTTTTGTGCCAATATTAATAAAAATTGACTGGTCAAATATTTGACCAACCCACCGCATTGGCTCATTGCTGCAGTAAGGCTTGCCGTTTTGAAGCAATGATGCAGTTAATTTTAATTATTTTTTAGAATAGTATTTTTGAATTTTTATTATTACGAATTTTTGGGAGTTTTATGTTTGTTGTGCATATGTTGTGTACTTGATGATTACATAAACAAAACACCTAAGTAGATTTTACTTAGTGAAATAATGTAGCACTCGACGGATAAGAATTATAGTCCTAACGGATAACTCATTATAGTCCCGACGGATGATGACTTATTATCCATCGAGTAAGTAGCTTATGTAATAATGAGTCTGTAGCACATTTCTGCATACACCTTTGTATAAACTCTGTAGTAGCATATAAGTCATGTTGACTTTAACTAGATATGCAGAATAGGTTGATTAATTGTACATAGATGATGTCTTGTAATTCTGTATAAATGAATTGAAGTCAAGTGCCAAAATAGCTACCGACGGATGATTAACAAAGCCATCGACGGATGATCAAATAGCTATCAACGGATGTTCAATATAGCAGTCGACGGATGATCAATGAAGCCATCAACGGATGGTCATAAAGTCGACGGATGATCATGTACTCAACGGATAAAGAATTCAAATATCAGTTGACAGTGACGGCATAGTCACATGCGCCGAAGTGTATGCAAATGGAATGAGGAAGCCTATTAACTGGGTAATAGAGAACAAAGTAAAAAAGCATTAGACCCGATAGTTTTTATAATGATCCTGTCTTTTGACTTTGTAATATTGGTAATATATAAACCAAGAAGTAGCAAATAGAAACCAAGATCTGAGATACAAAAAGTGAGAAACATTTGTAAGCAGAATTATTAGCATTTCTATGTATTCTCAGTAGTTCATATTTGTAAGCAGCTGTGAGCATTCTTGCACACAGAGTTCTCTCGATATAATATATATATCTCTGGTGGAATTATTTAAATCCGCCAGAAAGTTTTTAAAGACTCTTGTTTTTAATTACTTGTGTTTTGGTTCACTTAATTTTTTATTCCGCATTGTGCTAATCAATACACTTATATTTATATTCGAGTTTGAACATTTTTATTTTAAGAAAAAGGTTCAAGAATTCCATTCAACCCCCCTTCTGTAATTCTTGCTATATTGTTAAGGGACTAACAATTGGTATCAGAGCACGCTCTTAACTTAGAAAGAGTTTAAATATCAAAACAATTCAGCAAGATGAACAAGAAGGATGTTGGAGTCAAGATTCCTTTTCTAGATAAAGACAATTACCATCATTGGAAGGTAAAGATGCATCTTCATATGCTTTCTCAAGATGAGGCCTATGTGGACTGCATAGAAAGAGGCCCTCATGTTCCAATGAGAGCTGCAACTGGAAACGAGCCATCAGTCCCCAAGCCAAGGCATGAATGGTCTGATCCTGACATTGAACAAGTCAGAAAGGATAAAAAGGCCATGAATATTCTGTTTAATGGAGTTGATGCAGACATGTTTGACAACATTATCAACTGCAAAACTGCCAAGGAAGTTTGGGATACTATATAGATAATATGTGATGGCACTAAGCAAGTTAGAAAAAATAAGATGCAGCTTTTGATTCAGCAATATGAGCATTTTCACAATGAGGAAAGTGAGTCTCTCACTGACATTTTTAGTAGGTTTCAAAAACTACTAAATGCTCTCAAGTTGCATGGAAGGGTCTATCAGACTAAAGACTATAATCTGAAATTCCTTAGATCTCTTCCAAAGGAATGGAAACCAATGACAGTCTCATTAAGAAACTCACAAGATTATAAGGAGTTTACTTTGGAAAGACTGTATGGCATCCTGAAAACCTATGAGCTTGAAATAGAGCAGGATGAAAGGATGGAGAGAGGAAAGAAGAAAGGAAGATCCATTGCACTAGTTGCTGAGTTGGAAAAGGAGAAGGAAGTGAAGATGGAAGTTGTTGAATCAACTTCAAAGGTCTGTGAGAACAAGGGCAAGGGGCTTGCAGTAGAAAGTGAAGATTCATTGAGCCAAGATGACATGGAGGATATTGATGAGCACCTAGCATTTCTTTCTAGGAGATTTTCCAAGCCCAAGTTCGAGAAGAACTTTGGAGCACCCAAGCTAAATAGAAACATGGTGGATAAGTCAAAGTTTAAATATTTCAAATATGGCTTGGCAGGGCATTTTACCAGTGAGTGTAGGAAGTCAGATTCCAGTAAGAAAAAGTTTGAGTCTGTGGATTATAAGCAAAAATACTTTGATCTACTCAAGCAAAAGGAAAGGGTTTTTATTACACAAGAAAATGACTGGGCAGCAGATGGTCTGGATGAAGATGAAGATGTCAGCTATGTCAATCTAGCCCTAATGGCCAAGTCTGATGAGACAGAGACAAGTTCCTCAAGCAATCAGGTAATTACTACAAACCATGCACATTTATCTAGAGCTGAGTGTAATGATTCCATAAATAACATGTCTACAGAATTATATCATTTGCGTGTTACACTTAAGTCTCTTACTTAAGAAAATGCTAAAATTAAAGAAAACAATTTGTTTTTAAGTGAGAGGAATGATGTGCTTGAGTCTCAGTTTATTGATTTTGAGAAATTAAGAATTGAGTGTAAGATTGCCAAAGAGGAATTAACTGAGTCCTTGAAAAAGGAAGAAATTTTAAAGAAGCGGCTCGAGCGTGAACAAGAGGTGATTAAAGCATGGAAAACATCCAGGGATGTCCATGCTCAAATCACCAAAGTTCAAGGAATTGAGTGTTTCTGTGATGAAGCCTGGAAAAAGAACAAAGAGAAATTAGAACCTAATTTGGTAGATGGACTGCTAATAGATGTAGACTCGACGGATGATGAGGATTATCCGTCGGATAACAAAAAGTGTTATCCGTCGACTGTGAGCAAGCCCATTAGTAAAGCCAAACTAGTTAAGCTGAATGAGAAGTATGGGTCTGTGTCCAAGAACTTTGTTTCAGGAGAGTCAAGTCAAGTTAAGAAAGAGAAAAAAGCTAATGTTGGTCACATGACTGTCAAACAGTTAAGTGACAGACTTGGGAAAATTGAGGTCAAAATAGAGACTAAAAGGAAAAACAATAGGAATGGTAAAGTAGGAATTAACAAACACAATAACTACACACCTGATAAATATGCTCCTAAAAAAATCTGTGTCAAGTGTGGTAGTGTAAATCATTTATGTGTTAATTGTAAATCATTTATCATATGAGTTATTTTAGTTAAAATATCAAATTATCAATTTTAATAATAAAAATTATATTATTAATTTTATACTTTTTTGTGAATTCATACTTAATTTTTGTGCAAATATTAAATCAATATCAATTTTTGTGAATTCATACTTAATTTTTGTTTTTAAAATTTATATTATTAATTTTATACTTTTTTGTGAATTCATACTTAATTTTTGTGCAAATATTAAAATTAATATCGATTTGTGTGCCAATATTAATAAAGATTGACTGGTCAAAAGTTTGACCGACCCAACGCATTGCCTCATTGCTTTAGTAGCGATTGATACATTGATACATAGCAATACTACATTGATACATTTCAGTTATCATCTACGATTTTTTATGTTTTTCATTAAAACTAATATTTTAATTATTTTTCCGATTATATATCTAATTAAATTTTAAATTCTTAACTCATTATACAATTGATAATATAAATGGGAAGTAGTAATAAAATTAGTAAATATAGAAACAAGTGGTTGTTAAAATTAATTATATACTTTTTAACTCAGTTATTATTGGAAACAAATTAAATCATTAAAATATAATTTTTTGTTATTTAAGAAATTAAATATATGCTTCATTGTTTCATTGCGCTGTAGCAATGAAACAATGCGGCAGTATTGTTGCAATGAAACAATGCGGCAGTATCTGCAGTATTGTTTCATTTCACCTTACGCAATGAAACATTGCTGGTAGTACTGCCGCAATGCCTTGTTACTATAACCACCCGGGGTTGTGCATCAAAACCCTATATATATATATATATATATATATATATATATATATATATATATATAGGGTTTTGGTCCACAACCCCAGGTGGTTGTAGTAACCACCTGGTGCCCCGCATTGTTTCATTGCAGCAGACCTCCAACAATGAGACATTGCGGGAGGTACCTACCACAATGAAATAATGCGGCAGGATTACTGTTTTTATTTAATTTCTAAATAACAAAAAATTATATTATAATGAATTAATTTTTTTTCGAGAATAACGGAGTTAGAAAATATATAATTAATTTTAACAACCATTTGTTCTATATTTTCTAATTTTATTACTACTTCCCATTTATTATCAATTGTATAATGAGTTAAAAATTTAAAAATAAATTAGATATATAATCGGAAAAATAATTAAAATATTAGTTTTAATGAAAAAAATAAAAAACCTAAGATAGTTACTGAAATGTATGAATGGAGTATTGCAAGTATGATTGTTTATTGATCGAAAGGTATCGTCTTTTCTAAAACTTTTTTGAGTAAATTCTAATCGAATTATTTTAATTTAAATTTTGAATATGTCAAAATTATGTATAATAACACATTTGTACTCCTTAATGAAGTTATGATGAATTAAATATTTTAAATAAATAATTTTTAATTTTAAAAAAAAAACAAATGAGAACAAAATAATAATAAAAAACCCTCCCGCAATGAGTCATTGCGGGAACTGTTCAGCCTAGCCCCAACATATATAAAATATTGCGGTGGGTGGTTAAAGAGCCACCTACAGCAATGTTTCATTGCACTAGCTGCAATGAAACAATGTTGTAGGTGGTAGAGGGTATTTTTTTATTTGTTACGAAAAAATATTTAGCATTCTAGGGGCTGAGCTGTTTTATATTTTTTTATAGCTAACGAAAATCGATAAAATTTCATTTTTTTTAGTTTTCCACATTTTCAATTTTTGACATTATATTCCTTTACTATTAAATTTAAAAATTAATAAATTAAATTGGACAAGTACAAGAAAAATAAAAAAAAACATAAAACTCACAATATTAAAAAAACATAAAACTCACAATATTAAAAAAAACATAAAACTCACAATATTCCGTTATAATAAAAATTCGAAAATAGTATTTCGAACAAATAATTAAAAAATACTTTTTTCACTCAAAAATTTTAAATTCAATATTAAATTTAAATATTTTAGATTAAAATATTAATTCAAAAATATCAAAATATAAGTTCGAAAAAATATTTAAAAATTCATTTTTAACAAAAAAAATAAATTAGAAAATAAAGCGAGCAAAAACTGTTACATTTAAAACAACGTCCTCTTCCAGTAATGTTTCATTGCAAGCCGCAATGAAACAATGCTATAGGTGGCAGAGGGTATTTTTTTTATTTATTACGAAAAAATATTTAGCATTTTGGGGTCTTAGTTGTTTTATATTTTTTTATAGCTAACAAAAAATCGATAAAATTCCATTTTTTTTAGTTTTCCACATTTTCAATTTTTAGCATTATATTCGTTTACTATAAATTAAAAATTGATAAACTAAATTGGACAAGTACAAGAAAAATAAAAAAAACATAAAACTCACAATATTAAAAAAAATATAAAACTCACAATATTCCGTTATAATAAAAATTCGAAAATACTATTTTGAACAAATTATTAAAAATACTTTTTCACTCAAAAATTTTAAATTCAATATTAAATTTAAATATTTTAGTTTAAAATATTAATTCAAAAATATCAAAATATAAGTTTGAAAAATTATTTAAAAATTCATTTTTAATAAAAAAAATAAATTAGAAAAATAAAGCGAGGAAGAACTGTTACATTTAAAACAACGTCCTCCAGCAATGTTTCATTACACTACCCGCAATGAAACAATGCTGTAGGTGACACAGGGTATTTTTTTTATTTGTTACGAAAAATATTTAGCATTCCGGGGGCTGAGTTGTTTTATATTTTTTTATTGTTAACGAAAAATCGATAAAATTTTATTTTTTTTAGTCTTCCACATTTTTAATTTTTAGCATTATATTCGTTTACTATAAATTAAAAATTGATAAATTAAATTGGATAAGTACAAGAAAAAAAAACATAAAACTCACAATATTAAAAAAAATATAAAACTCACAATATTCCGTTATAATAAAAATTCGAAAATACTATTTCGAACAAATAATTAAAAAAAATATTTTTTCACTCAAAAATTTTAAATTCAATATTAAATTTAAATATTTTAGTTTAAAATATTAATTCAAAAATATCAAAATATAAGTTCGAAAAATTATTTAAAAATTCATTTTTAACAAAAAAAATATATTAGAAAAATAAAGCGAGGAAGAACCGTTACATTTAAAACAACGTCCTCCAGCAATATTTCATTGCACTAACCGCAATGAAACAATGTTGTAGGTGGCAGAGAGTATTTTTTTTATTTGTTACGAAAAATATCTAGCATTCCGGGGCTGAGTTGTTTTATATTTTTTTATAGCTAACGAAAATCGATAAAATTTCATTTTTTTAGTTTTCCACATTTTAAGTTTTTAGCATTATATTCGTTTACTATAAATTAAAAATTGATAAATTAAATTGGATAAGTACAAGAAAAATAAAAAAAAACATAAAACTCACAGCATTAAAAAAACTTAAAACTCATAATATTCCCTTATAATAAAAATTCGAGAATACTATTTCGAACAAATAATTAAAAAATGTTTTTTCACTCAAAAATTTTAAATTCAATATTAAATTTAAATATTTTAGTTTAAAATATTAATTCAAAAATATCAAAATATAAGTTCGAAAAAATATTTAAAAATTCATTTTTAACAAAAAAAATAAATTAGAAAAAATAAAGTGGACAAACAGTGTCCTCCAGTAATATTTTGTCCTTTATCAATGTTTCATTGCAATAGCTGCAATGAAACAATGCTGTAGCAAACAATGTTTCAATGTCAATGCGGCAGGTTGCTAAAACCACCTGTGGCTGTGTAAGGGCACCGTGTATATATATTCTCGTCAGATGTCACATAATCCAGGATATCCAATATGAGCCAATAAAATTGAACAGAATTGCAATGTGTAAAATCACCACAATACTAGCTACATGAAGATAACTGAAAATGAACTAATTTCTCAGCTTCACTCCATCATGCCTCCACCAGCAACAGCACTACAATCTTCACTGTGCTTCTCTTCTTACAAGCCCTCAACATCAGTATTGTCTCAAGAACCACAAAATCTTTCCCCAGCAAAGCCTAAAGCCCTTCAAAAAAACACACTCTACACTTTCACACACACTAACATCTCTCACCAGTTCAAAGAAAAAATATTATGCCTTGAAATCATGGGAGTTGATTCAGGCAAAGCACTATCATTAAACCCTTCTCTTCTCAAAGCTTCCTTACATTCGATCGAAGCGATAATCAGTTTTCTGCAATCCAAAGGCATTCACCAAAAGGACTTGGCAAGAATCTTTGGAATGTGTCCAAAGATACTAACTTCTGATATCAAAACTGACTTAAACCCTGTTTTTAATTTTCTTTATCTTGACCTTAAAGTCCCCGAACACGATTTTCGTAAAGTCATTAATAAATGTCCTAGATTACTTGTTTCTAGTGTGAAAGACCAGCTCAAACCAGCTTTGTTTTATCTAAAGAGACTTGGTTTTAAGGATTTGAATGCATTGGCTTATCAAGATGCAATCTTGTTAGTTTCGAGTGTGGAACAAACGCTTATTCCTAAGTTGGATTATTTGATGAGTTTGGGGTTTTCGAGAAGTGAAGTAGTGGGAATGGTTTTGAGATGCCCAGGCTTGTTTACTTTTAGTGTGGAGAATAATTTTAAGCCGAAATTTGAGTATTTTACGATTGAGATGGGAGGTAGCTTGGAGGATTTGAAGACATTTCCGCAGTACTTTGCTTTCAGTTTGGAGAAGAGGATCAAACCTAGGCACATAGAGTGTGTTGAAAGTGGAGTTGAAGTTCATTTGCCACAGATGCTCAAGAGTACTGATGAAGAATTCAAGAAGTTAGTACTGGGAGTGGATAAGCCTTAAGAGATCATGTAATTAAGTAAGTTGTGTTGTTATTTACAATGTAAATTTGGATAATTTGTGGTATAATAACTTTACTTTTTATATACTCGAAAGATTTATTAGACTAATTCCATTATTGATCTGATTGCAAGTATGCTGGCATGAAATGAAACCACTTGCTCTTATGCAGACCACACTCCAAAACGATACTTCTAAGCGCTACTATCATGTGGTAGGGGGGAAATGTATGATTCTCCTGTATATAACTTTTGTTGTTCTGTTGCAAATTTAAGATATGATAAGCAAACATTAATAACAAACTCCCTTCAAAACTGACTTTCACCGAGTTTGGAACATAATGTTGCAAGCTTATACCATTTTGTCTTGGTTAATGGATGTCAAGTTTAGGACATAATGTTGTAAGCTTATACCATAAGTTTAGAACATAATGTTGCAAGTTAATGGAAGTCAAGAACAGTGAAGGTCCCACTGATAAAGAGCAGAGCTGTCTTGAGGTGCTTGGTAAATACCATTTGGTGAGTTTATTTATTGGTTCAGACGGGTTCTTGTCATGGGAATGCCAAATTCAAATGTTTTCCGGATTTCAACCTGCATAACTGTCAATGGTTTTACTGCGACAGTTAGCTCACTATCTCAAGATCAGTAAACTTTCTTGGATAAGCTTCAGTCTAATTTAAGGAAGGTGACAAAGGGCGTAGGAGGACTGAGTCATTAGCAATGGTGATATTCTTCGGGAGAAGAAAACTGCAGATGCTAAAAATTTCTTAGACGAGATCAGATTGAATCTTTTTTTGATCTTAGTCGAAGTATAATGGAAGAGGTCTTGAAGCCTGTGGCTTTGCCTATACAGGAGCTTTTGAAGAGAGTAGAGGGGTTAACAAGGTCGAACTAGTGTTGCTGCCTGACATAGATGCATTTTTCCCTTTTCTGCTAATTTGACATAGAAGCTAATTAAGAAGAACACATTCTGTTAAAATGAGATATGTGCTTTGTTTGGAATTGTTTCCGCAATTCATCAGGATTTTTCAGAAACTTATCCCAATTACTGCCTTGGCTCGTATCCAAATAATCATAGGGCACAGCAGTTCTTAAACCGGGCCGCACACCACATTGGCTTCCACAAGCCTAAACCCTAACCCATTCCCCTCTTCATCAGTTGTTTGATCCAGTTCTTCCCAACTAAACAGCAATGGCAATGTGAATACACCCCAAGGGTTGAAATCTAAAAGTTCAACCTTCCTATTAGCAGTGTATTACTTAGATTGCAAATTCTAGGTCACCTTATCTTTGAAAAATTCCTGAATTAGTTAATCCTGATTCATATCCTCAACTAGTGCAGGGTAATAACCAGTGGCCTCCTTCTGGGAGATTCCTACTAAGAGCTCGTTGTGTACAAATCAATGGAATTCCATCTCAGGACGGAGGGATGAGTGCCACTTGCGAAGGGCAGGGTTTCTGCACGAGGGTCTAAACAAGGTCTTACCAGAGCATGCATCAAATGCATGGCACCAATGATGGACAAGAGGTTCATCAGAGCGAAGGAAAAGAGAAATATCACAGAAATAAGTGCATTTGAGATTCCCAGATGAACTGATCCAGGAAAGAACTTTAAGGGCACTCCGGTTCAGCTCAGGGAAGACAGAACCCCCAAGGGCTTCAAATTTCAATTGATTCCTTGATCTTCAGTTCCACTGCTCAGATAGGTGGAAAGAAGTTTGTTAGTCTTCTTGCTCCTATCGGTAAGGCATCATTATTTGAGATAAAAAGAGGAAGCAAGAACGGACCATAATCATCAGGAAGGTATTGGACAGAGGATTCAGGAAGTTCATGAACTACGTTTTTAATGGAGGTGGATCTAAATTTGGATACAATTCATGAAATTGACAAACATTTACTTCTTCATTCATCTTCTATATATTGGCAAAAATAGTTACTGCTCTAGTGTAAAGATGAAGCCACTTGTATTATCTGCTTAGGTTAATGTTTCAGTCAGCAACAAAAATTTCATACTACACGTTTAAGACTTCCTAGGTAAAAAACCTACAGAGCAGAAGGATAAACTCAACCAGCGAAAGCAATTGAAGGAATGGGCCAAATTAGATAACAGATGAAAAGAGGAATTCAAATAAAACTAAAAGAACAAGAAGCCAAAATATGCATCAAAATCAATTCATACATAAAAAAACACATTCAAGATCAAAGCAGATATACTCAGAAAACACATACAAAAATATCTCCCAATCAGAGGCAACAGAGAGTTCTTACTCGGATGCATCCTTCTCTTCACTTTTATTGGTTTCCCAACCTGGGGTGTTTTAAAAGCTGTAAAATGGTAGGAGGAAAACAGAATCAAAACATTACAAGCAACTTGCCAAACATATAGAAGAGCACAACGTAATTTTGTACAATGACTATGGGAAGTTTAAAGGTGAGAAAATGGAGGGATTACACTTGGTACACATGAACTTAAAACCTAGTTGCAGTTTAATGTAGACTGTTTAAAAGATCACACTTAATACTGCACTTTGAAGTCCGTCTATATAGTTTTACCTACCTCAAAATGTCAAACAGATCAATTAACATGTCTGTTTTTTATGGCAATTCATGCTGCTTCATGGATCTCTCCACCTCATCTACACTGTATAATAGCAAAGGGGTTGTGGAGCTGTACATTAATTACATTAAGTTCTGCCATCAATTCTTGTGATCCACAACTGTAAAGTGTACATATGACAAGTTTATGATGGTGAGTATATTTTTAGCAATGTTTTGTTATAGTTACAAGTCTAATGTAACTAATTCTAATTGAAACATGCAACCTAAAGCCAGAAATGAGGGTGCAATTGTAGGTTGTAAAACCATTTATTCCATGATGCATATGTCCTTCGGTATACTTGTTGTCAACCATATACCTGTTTGCATTAAAGGCTTGTGAACGAAAGCGTATGCTAAAAAGTATCCTTTTGTAGAGCCCTTATGTTCTTCAAAATAACCCTTAAAAACTGAGAAACTGCAAGGATTATGCTGCTTCAATATATCCGGAGTGCTATAACCAACATCTGAAATATTGCAAGCATGATCACTATCAATAAATAATAAATAATAAATCATTTTCACCGACATCTTTCACACATCTCGATAAGGTAGTTTTTGTCCCTATAACATGCATTATACAGTTTCCACACTTTCCTGATTATCAAATTTTTGGTTCTAAACATACTAGAGTGCATCATTCTTCCGGTGCATCTGTGCATTACAATTGTCCCGCAGTTTCTTGTTTAACCTCTGTCCTTGATGTGTTATAAGACACCGAGGCATTCAAAATTCTCAGTCTCATTTCATCAATTCTAAACAGTATATTAGTCCATAAATCCGCTTACATTATTCCATAATTTTTTCCAAGCACTAGTCCGATCACCAGATGTTGGAATTGACTCTTGCAGGTTTCTCAACAGCAGGCGCCATCTCATGAACTAACTTAATTGATTCAGAGAGTCTATTGAGTAGGTTCACCGAAGCAATCACTTTATTGTGCTGCAGCCGAAAGAGAAAAGCACAATATTGTATCCCAGTTTTTCTATTGGTATTAAAAAGAGTAACAATTTATTTATACTAACTTGCGAGTTTTGAGTGGGAAGGACTAGCTTTTACAATTGTGGAAGTGATTAACATAAGCTTGATCCCAGGATTAGCAGATGTTTACACAAACGAAGATTAAAATCAAGCTTCAGAAAGAAAACTGGTCACAACTGATCATGTAGCTTGTATCAAGAGAAGCAGTATGTCATGAACCGCTTAAATTTGGACCCGCCCATGCCATTTTTCGTTGCGGAACTTTCTAGAGTAATCTAGAATATTATAATAATCTCTTGTACATAAAAGAAAGCTCTAGAAACTTATAGAATGTACTTAGAAAATATCTTAGATAGATATTTTAGATGGAAACTCTTAGAAAATATCTTAGATAGATATTTTAGATGAAAACTCCTAAAACCTTCTTGAGTAGGAGAATATTGTAAAAGGTTTTAGAATCCTCCTTGGAGTAGTATAAATAGAGGAGGTCCCCTCATTTGGAGCATCATCCAAGAAGTTGCAAAAGCTCTATCTTGTAAATATTAGTGTTCTCAAGTAATAAAAGTTCTTCACTTTCTCCAAATACTCTAAGTGTTCTTGTGTGTGTTCACTTAGTTGGCTAAAAGGCTTACTTAGTAGTTCTCAAGGGGAGACAAGAGCTAAGTGTCAACACGGTTAAACTAAAGGAGTTCTAAGTCCGTGACAACGTGGTATCTGAGCCAAAGGTTGCGAAGGGCGTAACTTTGAAGGAAGACATCATGGGAAGTGGAGGAGATGAAGTCACTGATGCTATGCTAGCAACGTCAATGACCGAAGAAGGGATGCTATTCCACGCAATGATAAGGATAAAAAGTCTCGAGGCTCAAGTAAGTCCCGTTTTAACCTTGATCAACTTGCTGAAAAAGTTTCTACTCTTGAAAAATCTATGAGTGAACTAATCCCACGCATTGAGCAAATGGCCAATAACTTTGAAACACTTGAGCATCATATGCTTGAGGAGGCGGAAGAGACAAGGTCAGATCTTGAAGGGATGAAGAATGATATCTTGGAGCTTCAAGATCAAGGCAAGGTCCATGAGGAACGCTAGAATGCCGTGGATATTAGAATGGAAGAGGCAATCAATGAGATCAAGGTGCAACTCTCAAGGATCGAGACTGGAATTCGTAATGGGGGCATGGTGACTAGGGAGGCACCAAGGATCGAGATCCCGAAGCCCAAGTCGTTCGAAGGAAAGAGGGATGCTAAAGAAGTTGAGAACTTCTTGTGGGATCTAGAGCAATACTTTGAGGGCATGGAAGTCTCTGATGAGCAAACCAAGGTATGTATGGCTACTCGTTATCTTTCGGATATTGCTACTTTGTGGTGGCATAGGAAGTGAGCCGACATTGAGAAAGACCTATGCACCATCGACACTTTTGAGGACTTCAAGAAAGAACTCAAACGTCAATTTTATCCGAAAAATGTGGTGTATGAGGCCCGAAAGAAGCTAAGGGAACTACGCCATAGAGGTACCATTCGTGAATATGTGAAGGAATTCACAACTCTTATGCTGCAAATCCCGAGCATGATGAGTGAAGATCTACTATTCTACTTCACGAATGGACTTCAATCGTGGGCTAAGCAAGAGCTCCAACGTCGGGATGTCAAGAATGTGGATGAAGCTATTGTTGTATCCGAGTTTTTGACGGAGTTTCAAAAGGGAGAATCATCCAAACTCAAGTCCAATGTGAGGTCTACTACTTTTGGAAAAAGTGGGGGAGACAAAGGCCCCAAAGATTACAAGGACAAACGGGAGGGGTACAAACCGTTTGCCAAAAAGGAAGCCTACGAGGAAAAGAAGAAGAATTTTGTACCTAAAGGGGGATGCTTCGTTTGCAAAGGTCCTCACACGATGAAGGATTGCCCGAAGCTTGGCTCCCGCTCATCTATGATGGAGCAACAAAAGAGAACCGCCGATCAAGCATCCGATGCAGGGCACATTGGATCGATTCGCTTACTCGACGCCATTGAGGCCAAACCTGTACCAAAATCACAAGGAAGCAAGGGGCTTATGTATGTGGAGGCATTTGTGAATGGGAACAAGGCTCAAGCCATGGTAGACACGGGGGTGACTCACAACTTCAATAAGAGGGTTGCCTTGAAGATCTCTAATGAAAGTGGGTGGCTCAATACCGTTAATGCTAAGGCCAAGCCTTTGGAGGGAGTAGCACATGGCGTCGAGTTACAACTTGGCACTTGGAAAGGGAAGGTAGACTTCTAGGCCCCAATGGATGACTACAAGGTTGTGTTGGGTATGGACTTCCTAAGGTACGTAAATCCTATCCCAATGCCCTATTATAATTCAATGTGTATTATGAAAGAGGGGGCTCCCTGCATGGTCCCAAAAATAGAAGGCACCAAGGAGGTGAAGACATTATTGGCCATATAACTATCTAAGGGGTTCAAGAAGAGGGAAGAAACCTACTTGGCGGTAGTCAGGAAAAATGATAAACTTGAAGAGGATGGAGCCGCCCTTCCAAAAATAATCAAGGAAGTTCTATATGAAAACCAAGATGTGATGCCACCGGAGCTACCTAGAAACTTCCACCAAGGAGGGAGGTGGATCATAAGATTGAACTTGAGCCGGGCGCTAAACCACCGGCTATGGCACCATATAGGATGGCGCCCCCGGAGTTGGAGGAACTTCGGAAGCAACTCACATCACTCTTGGATGCGGGGCAAATTAGGGCGTCCAAGGCACCTTATGGAGCACCAGTCTTATTCCAAAAGAAGGCGGATGGGACGCTAAGGATTTGCATTGACTACCGGGCTCTCAACAAGGTAACTGTTAAAAATAAGTATCCAATTCCTTTGATCGCCGACTTGTTTTATAGGTTGGGAAATGCAAAGTACTTCACTAAGGTGGATCTAAGGTCGGGATACTATCAAGTAAGAATCGCTGAGGGAGACGAGCCGAAGACCGCGTGTGTAACTCGCTATGGCGCCTATGAGTGGCTTGTGATGCCGTTTGGGCTCACCAACGCCCCAGCCACATTTTGCACTCTTATGAACGAGATCTTCGACCCTTACCTTGATAAGTTTGTGGTGGTATATCTTGATGATATCGTGGTCTATAGCGATACGTTGGAGGATCATGCTAAGCACTTGAGGATGGTGTTCAATCTCTTGAGGGAGAACAAGCTTTACATCAAGAAGGAGAAGTGCTCATTTTCCAAGAATGAGGTGGAGTTCTTAGGTCATTTCATCAAGGATGGAACTCTAAGGATGGATGGGAAGAAGATAAAAGCTATCAAGGAGTGGGAGTCGCCATCCAAGGTCCCCTCCAAGGTCCCCGAGGTACGATCTTTCCTTGGCTTAGTTAATTATTATCGAAGATTTATAAAAGGGTATTCTTCTAGAGCTGCACCACTCACGGACCTTCTCAAGAAGAACAAAACATGGGAAGGGTCCAAGGCTTGCCAAGACAGCTTTGAGAATCTTAAGAAGGAAATCACAGAGGAACCGGTCCTCACTCTTCCATATTGTTCTAAGGAGTTTGAGGTGCACACCGATGCCTCCGACTTTGCTATTAGAATGGTACTTATGCAAGAAGGACATCCTATTGTCTTTGAGAGTCACAAGCTCAATGACACCGAAAGGCGCTACACGGTGCAAGAAAAGGAGATGACGGTGGTTGTTCATTGCTTGCGCACTTGGAGACACTACTTGCTTGGCTCCCACTTCTCCATCAAGACAGATAATGTAGCCACTAGCTATTTCCAATCCCAAAGGAAGCTTACTCCTAAACAAGCTAGGTGGCAAGACTTCTTGGCGGAATTCGACTTTTCTATGGAGTACAAGCCGGGCAAGGCAAATGTTGTGGCCGACGCCCTAAGTCGGAAGGCGGAATTTGCGGCTATTACTCAAGCCACGGGGGATCTTTTGAAGAATATTAAGGAGGGATGGTCTCAAGACCCCGTGGCCTCCCAACTTATGACCATGGCGATGGAGGGAAAAACAAAAAGGTTTTGGGTAGACGATGGTCTTCTCTACACAAAAGGAGCGAGAGTTTACATTCCTAGATGAGGGAGTTTAATGAAGACCTTATTAAAGGAGTGCCATGACACAAAATGGGCGGGCCATCCGGGGCAACGAAGGACTTATGCACTTCTAGAGGCAAACTACTTTTGGCCCCAAATGAAGGATGATGTGGAGGCCTATGTGAAGACTTGTCTTGTGTGCCAACAGGACAAGGTAGATAATAAGCAACCAGCGGGTCTACTCGAGCCACTCCCTATTCCTACTCCCTATTCCTACTCTACCATGGGAGAGTGTCTCGCTTGACTTTATCTCGGCCTTACCCAAGTCCGAGGGTTTTGGCTTTATCATGGTGGTGCTGGACAGATTTTCTAAGTATCGGACGGTCATAGCAGCCACCACCGATAGCACCGCTGAGGAGGCCGCACGGTTGTTATTCAAGAATGTTGTCAAGTTTTGGGGGCTCCCCAAAACCATTATAAGTGATCGAGACCCACGCTTCACGGGGAAGTTATGAAAAGAATTATTCTACTACTTGAGGTCCGAGTTACACTTCTCTACTAGATTTCACCCCCAAACCGATGGGCAAACCGAGAGGGTGAATGCTTTACTGGAGTGGTACTTGAGGCACTTTGTGGGGGCTAACCAAAGGGATTGGGCAAAGTTGTTGGATGTGGCCCAATTCTCGTATAACTTACAAAGGAGCGAGGCGACAAACAAAAGCCCCTTTGAGCTCACAACGGGCCAACAACCCCTAACCCCTCATTCAGTTGCACACCAACAAAGTGGGCAATGTCCGGGGTCCTTGTACATGGCGAAGTCTTGGGAGGAACAAGCGGATATATCGAGAGCTTACTTAACCAAGGCGGCCAAAAAGATGAAGAAATGGGTGGATGTTAGGCGACGACCAATGGAGTATCATGTGGGCGATAAGGTAATGGTCAAGCTACTTCCCCAACAATTTAAGGTCTTTCGAAAGGTGCATAAAGGGCTCATTCATAAGTATGAAGGACCATTCGATGTAGTTGGCAAAGTTGGAAAGGTTTCATATAAGGTGCAACTACCTCCCAACATGAAGATTCATCCAGTCTTCCACGTGAGCATGTTAAAGCCATATCATGAGGACGTGGAAGACCCCTTAAGGAATGACTCATCTCTCGCACCTCCATTGATGACAAAGTCATTTGAGCGAGATGTAGAGGAGGTGTTGGCTGATCAAGTCATTCGACGTCAAGGCATACCACCAAGTACCCAATACTTGGTTAAGTGGAAAGGACTACCCACAAGTGAGGCTACATGGGAGAATGAACAAGACTTGTGGCAGTTCAAGAAACAAATTCAAGATTATCACACGTCGACGAGGGCGTCTCTGAATTAAGTGGGGGAGAGTGTCACGAACCGCTTAAATTTGGACCCGTCTATGCCATTTTTCGTTGCGGAACTTTCTCGAGTAATCTAGAATATTATAGTAATCTCTTGTACATAAAAGAAAGCTCTAGAAACTTATGGAATGTACTTAGAAAGTATCTTAGATGGATATTTTAGATGGAAACTCCTAGAACCTTCTTGAGTAAGAGAATATTGTAAAAGGTTCTAGAATCCTCCTTGGAGTAGTATAAATAGAGGAGATCCCCTAATTTGGAGGATCATCCAAGAAGTTGCAAAAGCTCTCTCTTGTAAACACTAGTGTTCTCGGGTAATAAAAGTTCTTCACTTTCTCCAAATACTCTAAGTGTTCTTGTGTGTGTTCACTTAGTTGGCTAGAAGGCTTACTTAGTAGTTCTCAAGGGGAAATAAGAGCTAAGTGCCGGCGCGGTTGAACTAAGGGAGTTCTAAGTCCGTGACAAGTAGCTTTATTCTTGACGCTTCTATGTAGTATTTCTTCGCTTGTTTCGCGCAGTTATCACATATTTATGTATAATTACTGTTTGGTCCTTTGGATTTTTTCAGTCAGTGTGGTGTTATCAAATCCATGATTAACGATGATATGAATCTTAAGTATGAACCGAACTCATGACAGTGATGCAAGGTAGGTATACTGTCATTAATCATTAGATTACACAAGTGAAACTATTATATACTCCCGATTACCCACGACCACAGTATAGCTTCTATTCATGTGGTCCTATAGCATCTTATATTCAAGGTGAGAGAAACATACTGGGTTACCAAAGTTGTCCTGTCCCTCAACAGAGAAGTGGATTTTCAATGCAGTACCAAGACCAAGAACCTGAAGCTTTCCCCGGAGTCGGGCACTTCTCGCACCCCACATAGTCCATCAGTGCACTGCAATGCCATTGGTACTAGTTATATCTCATGTTGAGATTCATCAGTTAACCTTAAACCTTTCAACTTTGCACATTACTATTTACATATTGTCATTCATGCTTTTGGGGCACAAGATCACAATAAAACATTTATAATCTGATTCACCAGGCTATACTTAAACTTCTAAAACATCAAGACACTCCAGAATGCAACATCGTATCGACTAATAAAGAAAGAGAAATAGATGATGATAAATCTTTTTACTGAAAACTGAAGGAACTAGTGACATGTCGCAACTGCAGGCTGCTAATATTTACAAGAAAAATTGTCATTTAGGGATCTCAGAAATATGTCAAAGAAGAAAGTTGTATTGATAAATAACAAGACGAAGGAATTGATGAATTAAATTCGTCAGTAAAGCACAATATCTACACTGCGAGAAATACAAGAGTAATTGCACAGGAAAATATAGTTACAAGAAATAGATACACAGTTACTAGACAGTCCATTAGTATCTTGAGATTTTTCAGTCCATCAGGCATCAGTCATCTACAATCTAAACAAAATCATGTTAAGCTAACACTAGCATAGACAGCCAAAATTGAGCTAAATCGTCACTGCATTAATATAAGGTTACAGGAGACATAATCCTGATTACATATCCAACCGGAAAGATAAAGTTTGGAAACACAACTAGACTTGGTTTGTTTTCTTCTGCTCTCTTTCGCGAATTATGTACAAGTTCAGTACTCTGGTTACCTTTGAAGCCGCAGACCTTATTATGCTATCAGAAGGCATGTGATATACCCTAGTTGAACATTTATGGTCAAATTTCTCGCAAAATAAAGGATTCACAGAATGTAATCTTTCGAGGGTATTTCTTTCACGTAAATACAAGCATAGAAGTTCAAGTAGTACGCAATCCACAACAAATATTTACCACCACGAATAGTACCAGGTCAAAATAAATCTAGTAATCTCAATAAACAACCAAAAGACAGGCACTTAAAAACAAAATAATCATGTAAACAAAACAAATATTATTCATCTAACCAAGAAAGATTATAACCTAGTTCCTGAATTCCGGTTATTACCAAAGATGCAACAAGTACTTAAACAAATTGAGCAGCAATAACATACCCTGAAGTATTAAATTAACGGAGTTTTCACGAGATCCTGCAGCGGATGCAATCCGTCCTCATTAAGATGATCCACAGTTTCATATTCACAACAACAATCCTCCACCATTCCACTATTTTAATGTGACCCCTGCAACAAAATTCACTTTCTTACCTCGAAACAGTTTTATCACAACGGACCATTCCACTTCATTAGCAAAACATATACACAAACACTTATGACCGATATATATATACACACGTATTAAAACATAAAATGAAAGAATTATTAGTATCTTTACCTGAGAACAGTGACAGGATTTAGAGGAGGGGGTTGAAAGAAAAGGGTCTCGAAGCAAACCCAAGAGCCAACAAGACAACTAAAGTAAGAGCAACCCATCTCCATTGATTCTCACTCCCTCTCTTCTTGTTTTTCTTACAGAAGAAAGAACTTTGAAACAATTGTGGATTTGGTTAAGAATTTCAATTAAACAAGAACCTGATATTTTCGGATGTCTAATGAACGTTTTAGAGCTGCTCAGCTGCAATGATAATGACGCGTGTAAATAATTGTACATCCATATATTAAAACCTCACAAGTTGATTTTCTTGTGCCAAATAAACAATTGTTTAGGTAGCATGTTAACAGGCCAAGTGCTGCTAAGTTGAATCTGTACATTTCTCTCTTTGTGTAAGCTGTGTCATGTAACCTTAACACTTGACAGTAAACTTGGTTATATTAGTGCATAACCTTGTTGTAGAAATTCTTCATCCTAGATCATTGCAGTCATCTGTATGGTTAAAATTGAACTCACAGTCTCTCTGCTATTCTAAATCAGGTAGTCTTCACTGTACTGGGCACATACGGGAGCATATGGAATGTTATTAGACTCCCAGTGTATTCTTATTTGCTCTCAATACAATTACCTGTACATTTACCCGTGATCCTCGGGGTTGGAAATTGCTTCGCTTAGACTCTGAAGCTATTGCTTTTAGTATCCACTGCCAAGGCAGGAGACCCTACAACAGCTGGTGGAATGGCAACAGCCAGAAGATGGAGCACCATAGTCATTCCAGGTATTCTTGTTGTGCTCATTGCAATTGCAATATTCCATGGCAATGGTCCCGAAATTGCAAAACTAACGTTGCTTAACTTTCATCACAATTTTGGTCCCACAATGTCATACATGTGACCGTTTAGCTGCTCTATTTAACCTGATAACCTCCTGATACTAGTCGCCTTTGAGCTGGTTCTAACACCTCTCAATCCATCTTTAACAGAGTAGCAACACCATCAAAAATGCTAGAGGTATTCTAACTGATTGTTTTGCTAGAAGTAATATTTTCACATCAATTGCTAGTTCACAATTGTTCTCGTAAGACCATGCTGAAGCTGCGGTAATTTCTACTTCATTACTTCAATTTTTATAATTTCCTCATTGTAAACCAAGTTAGGACAAAAACAATAGTTTATCAGGTATTTGTGCACTACCCTTAAAAAAAAGAAAAGGATCTAATCTATTAAAACAAATTACTTTAAAATTTCAAGCAAACTGACCTAAAATATTACCTCTTAAATTAATTTTAAGTAATATATAAGGTAACAGAATTGTTTAAAGTCTCTTTCAAGCTGGGGTCATTACAGAAACATCAAAATTCAAATCAAGATTTGTAAACTGCAACCTCTTCTCCCACAATTCTGCAGATAAATTATGTGTCTACCAATATGGTAAAGCCTATATTACAATATTGAACCTGCACTAACAGTCATAAAGATAAGCTCGATTGAGGTAATTCCAAACACAAAGGAAAAACCAAATGAATTTCTACAGAAGCAACTAAAACAGAAAAGAACACCAAATGCATTTCTATTACAAATGATAAATAAATTCATATTACAATCGAAATCCTTCCAACTACTTCAACAAAAAAAGGTAAAAACACCTATCATGTAAACTCTCACAACTCTTAAACAGATCTCTCTTTTTTTAATCTTTAACCATAAGAAGGAAAATTTGCTTCTATGTCAAGAATTCTAAACAAACTTAACAAAAGCTTAACCTAATATGTAGATACCCAAGATAGTTTCATCCCCTATTGTTTTCATACAAAAATGTCTCCTTGTCAGAGGCAACAGAGCATTCTTACTCGGATGCATCCTGGTCTTCACTTTTATTGGTTTTCCCAACCTGGGGTGTTTTAAATGCTGTAAAATGGAAGGAGAAGTGTAAACCAAAATTAGGACATTCCAAGCAACTTGCCAATATAACAGAAGAGCACAGTGTAGTTGTTCTAATGACTACCAGAAGATTACATGTAAAAGAGTACGAGTAGATTATAATTGGTACCCATGAACTTAAAACCTGGTTGCCAGTTAGTGTACACTGTTCCAACAATCACACATAACACTTAACTTTCTAGTCCATTTATGCACTTTTTATGGACCTGAAAGTGCCAAGTATCAGGTGTATCTGAAATAGTGCACACCTGTTTAATGTCTTCACTTCAAAAATGAAGTGGTTCATTTGACACTATGATAGATCAGGTTGAAATAAAAAAGAATCAACACCTACATTTGATTGAGGATCCGGCAAGGCAAGTTAGCCTTGATTTTGTATTAGTCTCAGCTAATGGACTAGTCTTCTCCTGACTAACCATACGAACGTCCCAAACACGTACAATTCCGTCTGAAGAAGCTGATGCTATTATATATGGATCATCATCACTAGCACCATCACTCTTAGAGAGCACAACAACACCTTTTACCCGTGCTGAATGAGCATCCTCGATGCAGTATGCTATCTTTCCAGTAGTTGTGTCCCATGCTGTAATATTTTTATCCTCGCCACCGGTAAAAAGAATTCCGTTCTGCCAGAACAAAAGTAAATTTTAAGATATGAGATTTCCTACCAAGGCATGGAGATGAGATTGATTTTTTTCAATTCAGTCTTTTAAGACTATGGCAACATTAAAAATGAATACTTCTGTACATTATGTAATGAAATATTGTTATAAGACTCTAGCAATCAGTTAAATTCGCTGATTAACGACGTGGACTGCTATACACCGCAGTGCAGTGAGATGAAGCACCTCAAGGTCTAGAGTTTTGGAGAACATGCTTGATAATAATTAAAAAAATGACTACACAACCATATATGAAGGCAAATTGATGCCTATAAGAGTTCATCTGTGTACGCTTGTAGAGTCACCAGACATTACAGCTTCCCAAATTTTATGTATAGGTTTTTTTAGCCCTACACACAGCTAACAAGCACAAAGTATAGATAGAGTATGGCCTAGAGCAGCTTCCGAGCTAAAGGATATTGATGCAATAGGATTAGCTTTAGAGGAGTCGGTAAGGCAGGACTATTACAGGAATTAGTACGTGACATGTTTAAGCCAATTATAGAATATTCCTATTGACGTAATTACTGGTAGATTTTGCTAAATCGGTAACGAGTCCAATGAAACATAATTTGAAAAGCATTTTAAGATCAGCCAGGCCCAAATTCCTAGAACAGAACAACCGATAAAAATATTAAAGTGAACATATAAGTCACACTACATTTCATACTGGTCAAAACATATCAGATAACAGACGCTCGCTCGGACATATCAGCAAACAATTTCTACATATTAGTATAGTATACCACACAATTCAAGCTAAAACAGAATAAAATAACATGATACCAAAACAAAACCAACATACATTTCCCGGAGCGGCACAAAGAACCTTCTTCTGCGCCTCCAATTCCAAAACCAACTTGGCATCCTCCGCCTCATGAACCGAAACCTTATCATCCACAACCATAAAAAACTTCTCCCCACTCCCATCAAACTTGACAACCGACGCTTCCTTCCCTAACCGACAATAAAAACTCCGTCTTCCCCTAACCAAATTTACCATCCCTAAACAACAATCCCTCCCAACGGTCAACGCCAAAGTGCCCGTCTTATGCACACTCAAATCACTAATCCCCTTCTTATGGACACTCAAATTCTTCAACAAAACAAAGGGGTCCGCATCGTAAATCGACACGGACCCGTCATCGAAACCCGCGAGAAGATTCCTCGGAAACGAAGACTCGAGCGAAACAAAAGAGAGGGAAGTGACTGTCGAAGTGGGGTCATTGAGGGAGCCGATTTCGGAGGAGGCGGAGAGGTCGTAGATTTTGATGGTGTCGTCGGAGCCGCCGGAGACGGCGGCGGTGCCGGAAACAGCGAGGGATTTGATGGGAGAGATGTGAGAGGGGAAAGAGAAAAGAGGAGTTAGGGTTAGAGTTTGAGAGGATTTGAATTGTTTGAGTTTGAAGCCCCAAATGAATCGCTCGTATGAACCAGCTACGATTGACATGGCTCTTTTTGTTTTGGGAGGTTTAGGAGGAGAGGGGTTTGTTAAACCCTACTTTTTCTATTTAGAAAACTAGGCGCATGAGTTGGCATTTCTCCATAAATATGTTAAGGATATCACTATAATTTCTTGTTACTTTACGGAGCAAAATATTACTGTATTTAGCAATTATGTATAATAATTATTAATTTTTTCTAAAATGAAAGATATATATAATAATAAATAACTTAGTATTAAATTAGTTATATGATCAGTATCTTAACATGCTAATATTTTTCAATATTAATGATCTCTTTTATTTAATTGTTCTTTTAAACATAAAATTTCGATATTTATTATATTGATATGAGTTTATTTTTTTTTATAGTGTAAATATAATAATTCAATATAAAAGATGACAGACAAATTATATGTATATATATTATTACATGCATACGTATTATCTGTTTTATAATTTATTTTTCAGGATACGCAAATTATGATTATTTTATAAGTGACTCTTTATATTGATTTGTATGTATATTCTGAAAATGTCATTCTAAATTTATTAACAAATTTCTTCACATACGATTAACAATCATTGTCATTGTAAATTTGGCGTTTACGAAAACTCTTATTTAACAATATTTTTGTGTAGTTTTGATCGAACGATATCCTTATAACATTTTACGGTAGTGTTATCATTGAAAATATTTTACATTTTTCGTGCTCAATTGCACCAACTTTAACATCGATTTTTCCTTGAATATAATTGGTATAATGAATATATCCCTTCAAAATGATAAATTTTGAACATTGTATTATTGAATTGTGTTAAAATTATAATATGATAAATATAATTAATGTAAAGTACTAAACTGTTAATAAAAATAATTAAATTATAATGATTATCTATCTATATATTCTTAAAGTGTACTCCTTAATTTACCCATTTTCCAAATGGGTAAATTTTTTTACACATAACCCATATTAAGTATAAAATCACTAGATTCATGGATATATCCACAAAATATACTCAATGGGTAAATAAATTTACCCATGACCCATATTAAGTATAAAATCTATATATCCATGGATATATCCATATAAGTTTACCCATTTTTTTACCCATCAACACACTAAACATGGAAATTTTTTGAATTTTAAAATTTAAACATCTTATCTAAGGAAAGATTTGCATGATTTTCTCACATCTGTTACAACATTAATTCAATGATAATTATTGGTTTCCTTATTCTCTCTCATACTCTGCAAGCATGACCTAATTTTTTCATAAAATTCTTGATGAAGATTTGATGTGTATCATGTTCGTCATACAAGTTTACAGAATATGTTGTTCATTTGTTAAAACCAGGTTCATGATTTACTGAATATATCCGAATGGATTCTCGAGGAACAAGTACATCAGGTATTCATCTCCTTTGTCAGTTTACTTATAATAACATAGTTTTGCAGATATCTGATTTGATCATGATTTTCTTATAGTTTCAAAATGACGTATTCGTGGAGGCAATGTTGAAAATGTATTTAAAAATCCATCAGAACCAGAGAATCAAGGTAGTGTACACTTTAATTCCATTTCTGATTCATTTATTGAAAGTGATAATAATGTTCATGTATTAATTCAGTTGTCAAACGTCGTACGCGTGGGAAGAATGTGGACAAGAATCTCACAAATTCAGTGAACATATATGATACACGTAGCTTTCTCTAAATAATTTCAGATTGGTTGATGTGTATATACGTTTGACAGACCATGTTATGTAACATACCATGTATCTTCTCCGACTGAGCATATGAGTAATGATAATGTACATTATTATACATATATTTGATGTGCTTATGTTAATAAAACAGGTCATTCTGTAAGAACTCCGTTATCAATTATTGATCAAAGCGTGACACAGAACAGGGTATTGGTCTCATTGTTTATCCGCCTCATTGTTTTTATACATGGATTGATAAATGTGTCCTGAAGTTTCTATTAACATTCAGGAATAAGACAGCTTTCGAAAGGTGTGTTTCATAGCGGAGTTGCTGCAAATCTGGAAAGCAATAGAATGACATCAGAGTACATCAATGTTATCATTCTTCATCCATTCTGATTGTTATTATAATGTTTTTGTAATGATATCTTCAGTTTGCATATATGTGTCGTGTTGCTGTTAATAATAAATTAGGTCATTGTGTAACAACTCCGCAATCAATTATTGATCAAAGCGTGACACCAGAGCAAGGTATTTGTATCATTGTTTATCCGTCTGATTCTTTTAATACGTGCATTTATAATTGTGATTTGAATTTTCTATTAACTCAGGAATAAGACAGTTTTCGAAAGGTGTTTTACATAGCGGAGTTGCAGCAAATCTGGAAAGCAATAAAATGACATCAAAGTACAATAATGGTATCATTCTTTATCCATTCTGATTGGTATTATACATTTTTTCCAATTTTATCTTCGATCATTTATTATATCTGTTGTGTTGTTAATAATTTAGGCCTAATTTATTATTAAGATCATCAATATGTAAAATAAGGATGGATTTTACCCATTACTACTGATTAACAACTTCATGCAGGTACTGTTTCATCTCAGTTTACACGTTTAAAACAGCAGCCACAAAGTGTTCTAAAGAGTCCTCTTTCAATATTTGATGAAAATATATCTCCTAATATTTTAGTAGCCTCAAAACCTGGTTAATTTTAAAATAGTTTGATCAACATCTTATTCCAGCCTATTAGGAGATGTTGGTCATGTTTCATGCTTCCATTTATTTTTCATCTTTTATGTAGTGCGAAAAGTAAGAATTCGTTCAAAGAATTTGAACAACCAAGATCTCGGTGTTTTTCGTAACACCTTAGTAGATGGAGAAAGCAATAGAATGACACCAAAGCACAATAATGGTATCATTCTTACTCCATTCTGAGATGTATCATACCTTTTTATAATTATGCCATCAATTTTCCTATATTTGTTGTGTTTCAGTTAATAATATAGGCCATCCAATGAGAACTCCTCTGTCAAGAACTGATGAACGTGTGCCACCTAATATATCGTTAAGATCGTCAAGAGGTAAAATTTAGTTGGATTTATTTCATGATTACTATTTTTAACATCTATAAGGCCAGAATTTATAGCGGAGACATGCTTTAGGTAGTATTTCATCTCAGAATTCATGGTTAACACAGCAGACGCAAAGTGTTCTGCAGACCTCTCTTGCAGAAAATCTTGAAAGCCACATAATTTGTTTAGAAGAACCTAATGGTATAATTCTTGATATATCTCATTTTTCTGATACATCTGTTATTAAATTGCTTTTGAAATTGTGGATTTTGTGGGAATAGTTGCAGCAATGAACAATAGATCTATGATGCAGCCTGTTACGTAAAAAAATCACAATCGTGTCTGTCGAGTCCTCTATCAAGATTTGATCAAAATATATCTCCTAATATTCCATCAAATTCAAAATCAAGTTAATTTTCATTACTTTCATTAACTTCTTATTTCATTCTATGTATGAGTGTTTATCAGCGCAGATGCTAAAATATGTTTCCCATCTTCTATGTAGTGCATAAAGTTAGGATTCGTCTAAAGAATTTCAACAAAGAAAATCTCGGTGTATTTCGTAGCACCTTACCAGATTTGAGAAAAATATCCGGACAATGTACGTCATCGCCTAATATTCAGTTTTCTTCAGCAACTAATACACAATCATCAGGTAATTTTTTATTAAATAAAATGCAATTCCGGATTTATCAGTTGATTACGAAATTATGTCAAATTCTAAAAATTTCAGTATCATATATTATATTTTTTCAGGAATTGATTCCTCTTCTCAAACAGGTGAACAAAGTACAAATCAATTTCTACGCATAATATCGCCAAACGTTCCTCTCAAAGGTATCAAATTTTGTGGCTTATTTCTGAATTACAAAACTCTGAAGGATTATTTAAACAATGTGTCATGTTTAATACTTTGCATCTACTAATGTATATCATGCAGAACATAATAGTAAAAATGCCGAAATTCTGAAAATTAACAGCAGTGGAAATAATTCTCTCATATTCTCAATTCCTGAATCCTGTGTGACAACCGTTCACAAACAAAAAGGTGTCAAAAAGAAAATTGTTGCTAACAGTGAAGAAGAACAGAATCATTCAAAAAAGTTTTATGGAAAACTATCACCAGGTCCTTCGTCGTTCAATACAGCAAATGTAAAGAGTACATTTGAAAAAGGTGAAAGTTCTAGGCAAAAAAATTTAATGAATGAATTCAACGATGTTGTAGACAATGTTACCATCGATAGTGATACAACATGTGGAGGTATTAACCCAAATTATTACTGTTCGACAAAAGGCCCTTGTATATAATAATCGCAATTATTTGTTTTCGAATAATTTGTTTAATTCTACAGGACATTAATAATTATTTTACTGTCTGAAGCATCACCTACTTTTTCTCAATGATGATTTTTAAAAAAAATTGCATTTTTTTCGACAGACATGGCAAGTGATATTGAGGATATCGATGAAGAATATTTGAGCAATAATCAATCTATGTGGGACGGATACTTGGATCTTGGAGCTCCTGATAAAATCTGTTCGAAGTGTGATGTTGTCATGTGGAATCACGAAAAAACAATAAGAGTTCATGTTCGACAAAAGGCCCTTTATATATAATAATCACAATTATTTATTTTCGAATAATTTGTTTAATTCTGCAGAACATTAGTAATTATTTTACTGTCTGAAACATCACCTACTTTTGCTCAATGATGATTTTTAAAAAAATTGCATTTTTTTCGACAGACATGGCAAGTGATATTGAGGATATTGATGAAGAATATTTGAGCAATAATCAATCTATGTGGGACGGATACTTGGATCTTGGAGCTCCTGATAAAATCTGTTCGAAGTGTGATGTTGTCATGTGGAATCACGAAAAAACAATAAGAGTTCTCCTAATAAGCCACCAACATTTTCTCTTTATTGTAAAAATGGTCAAGTCGTACTGGATAAAGAGAAACAGCCTCCTGAACCTCTGGCTACTCTCCTTACTGGTGGTGTTCATTTTAAGCATTTCAAACAAAACATAAGGTTTTACAACTGCATGTTTGCCATGAGTTCTACTGGAGGAAAGATTGACCATTCAGTAAACAGAGGTGGTGCGCCATATTGCTTCAAGGTTCAAGGTGTTAATTACCACAATATATGAAGTCTGGTCCTAATAGAAGATAACACTCCAAAGTTTTTTCAGCTTTATATCTATGACACAGAGGACGGAATCAACAACAGGATCTATGCATTTAATGATGGCAGGGATGCTGTTAATGAAGAAATTGTACAATCTTTGTTGCATATGTTGGATGAGCATAACAGGTTGGTTAAAGGTTTTCGTATGGCTTGCGAAAGGGTTAGGCAAAATGCAGTAGATGAGTTTAAATTGGTTCTGATTTCATCGAGTTCAGTAAGTGGCCGACCAAATCACATTGCTCCATCAAATGAGGTAGCATGATTGATTGTTACTTCTCCTTATACAAAAGGCTGTCGAGATATTGTCATTGATTCTAGAATTGACGGATTACAGAGGATTTTTGAGACCGATCCACATTTCTTGCAACTTCAATATCCATTTCTTTTCCCTCATGGAGATATTGGATATTACCGTGAGATCCCATTAAATAGACCTGTGAAGCTTTCTAAGAGAGACGTAGAAGTTACCGAATCTGAAGATCCTGACGAAAAAGGTGCTAGAAAGTATATTACAGTGAGAGAGTTTTATAATTATAAACTAATGATACGTCTTTCAGAAGGTACAAATTTGCTATTTAACAGAAGTATAATTTCTCATTCAGCTGTTCAACTTTGTGATAATTAGTTTATATTCGATTCATTTATACCTTTTACTGTAACAGGTTTGACACCACATCTTGGAGGTCGTTTATGGCAGCAATATGTTGTGGATGTTTTCACCGTAATTGAGCAGTACAGATTGGACTGGATTAGAGACCATCAAACTACTATAAGATCTGATATCTACCATAATATCAGAGATGCAATGCAAAAGGGAGATAGAAATCCATCCAATATTGGTAAAGTAATCATTCTTCCCGCTTCATTCACCGGAAGTAAGCGCTATATAACTCAGTATTTTAAAGACTCATTAGCAATATGTCTAACTTTAGGACATCCTTCATTGTTCCTTACTATGACCACTAATACAAAATGGCCCGAAATTGAGCGCATGTTAAAACATATGCCTAGTGTTGATGTTGCTGATGCACCTGATGTTGTAGCCAGAGTCTTTAAAATGAAGGTTGGTCAACTTATGGATATGATTAAAAAGAAAATTTGTTTTGGCAGATGTATAGGAGGTATCATTTTTGCTAAGTTTTTTTATACTCATTTTATTATTCCTAAATTGTTCTTTCAAAATGCACTTTTAGTATATATTTTGCCTGGTACTAACTGTTTTTCTACAATATTTCCATAGTGATGCATGTAATTGAATTCCAGAAGCGTGGATTGCCTCACGCTCCTATATTAATTTGGTTGCACCCCGACGATAGACCTAAAACAACTGAGCAAATTGATAAAATGGTATCAGCTGAAATTCCCGATCCAGAAATTGATCCAGTTGGATATAATGCTGTGAGCAATTATATGATCCACGGACCATGTGGTCCTGATTATACTAAATCTTCATGCATGGTCAAAGGCAACTGTATAAAGCATTTTCCTAAGCGGTATTTTCATTAAGATCCTTAAATTATAAATACTTTACTTTGATAATACCTCCAATTTTATTACCAGATTTTTTACAATTTTAAATATGTTTTGTTACAGGTATAATTCTCATACATTTTTTAATGAGTGTGGATTCCCCATATATAAAAGAAGGAGGACTGGAATTACCATTAACAAGAAGGGGGTCAATCTTGATAATCGCTTTGTTGTCCCATTCAATCGCGATCTTTTGGTGCATTTTCAATGTCACGTGAATCTGGAGATTTTCAATAATTCAAGATCATTAAAGTACATTTTCAAATATTGTCTAAAAGGTCATGACACGGCAACAATGTGTTTGAGGAAAACACGTACATGTACTTCTGCAACAATCCCAAAAAAAGCACCAAAAGGTCCGATTGATGAGGTAAAACATTATTTGGATGTGAGATATGTTTGCGCGTCAGAAGCATCTTGGAGGATATTTGCTTTTGACATTCATTTCCGTTGGCCATCGGTAGAGAGGTTACCGATACATTTACCAGGCGAGAAGCATGTTTCGTTTAAGGCTGGAGATGTCTTGGAGGATGTTTGCGATAAGGCAATATAAAAAAAACCAAGTTAGAAGCATGGTTTGATGCAAATCAGACTTTCCCAAATGCGAGGAATTATAGTTATTCTGAATTTCCAAATAAATTTATTTGGCATCCTCGACCTGGTATCTGGAAAGAAAGGAAAAGAGGAGATGTTATTGGGAGACTCTCTGAAGTGCATTCATCAAGTGGTGAACTATTATATCTCCGCATGTTGTTACTTAGGAAGAAATGTTCCGGGTCTTTTAAAGATCTTAAAACTGTTAATGGACATATCCACAAAACATTCAAGGAAGCATGTGCGACCCTTGGTCTTCTACAAAATGATAACCAATGGCATGAAGCAATTGCCGAGAACTCCCATACATCATTGCCTCCACAGTTACGTGCAATATTTGTCAATATTTTGGCATATAGTCCTATTTCAGATTCACTTAGACTTTGGGAAGCTAATTGGCAATGTATGTCAGACAATATTCTCATCATCAGGTGACATATGCTTAATGATCCTCATCTATACCTATCAGACGAAGATTTGAAGAATTATGCACTTGCAGGTTTATATCTCATTATCATACTACCTGAATAATTAACATAATTCTGTTTTAGATATTATATGTAGTATACTTTTAAACTAACATAACACTTCATATATATTTTTTCCCACAGAAATTATAAAATTGTTTAATGACATCGGGAAGAGTTTGAAGGACTACGCGACAATGCCATTTCCAAGTGAAGTTTATTTTAGCAATGCTATTAACAGACTACTCTAAGAAGAAACTTCATATGATAAAGAAGAACTGAAAAATTTGCATGAAAAGAATCATGGAATGCTCAACCCTGAACAGCAGAACGTTTACGATTCTATCATACAAAATGTTTATAATAAGGTAGGTGGTATTTTCTTTGTATATGGAAGTGGAGGATACGGCAAGACATTTCTGTGGCAGACATTATGTTGTCACCTTCGTTCAGAAGGAAAGATTGTGCTTCCTGTTGCCTCAGGTGGAATAGCAGCCGTATTGTTGCCTGGTGGTAGAACTGCACATTCAAGATTCCATATTCCTTTGAAACTTGATCAGGACAGTACTGCCGAAATCAGACATGGAACCGATATTGCAGAATTAATCCAACAAACTGATTTAATCATTTGGGATGAAGTGCCAATGCAACATCGTCATGCCTTTGAATCTGTTGACTGTTCTTTGAGGGATATAATGTCTTCTATTGACAAAAGGAGAGCAAAGAAGCCATTTGGTGGTATCACAGTAGTTTTTGGCGGAGATTATAGGCAGATTTTACCCGTGATTCCAAAGGCATCCAGAGCTGAAGTAGTAGGTTCCACCTTCAATAAATCAAAGATTTGGGAATTTTTCCAAGTATATTTACTTAAGCAAAATATGCGGCTTCATGCAGGAAATACAGAAATAGAGAATAAGGTTATAGCGGATTTCAGTAAATGGCAGCTTTTAGTTGGCGATGGTAAAGTTGAGAACTTTAGATGCAAACACTGGTGAAATGCTAATAAAGATTACAGATCAATATGTTGTTCATACCACGCAAAATCCTATAGAAAGTCTTTTTGAAATTACTTACCCGAATTTTCTAAAAAACATGTCTTCACATCCTTATCTAAGATCAAGAGCTATCCTAACACCAACTAATGTTGTGGTGGACGACATCAATAACAACATTCTTGAGAAAATTCCTGGAACTTTACACACATATCTTAGTCAGGATTCAATTGACGATGCTGGTGATGAAGATAATGATTTCAGATCAGCATTTCCAGTAGAGTACCTGAACTCATTAAATATGCCTTGCATTCCTAAGCACGAGTTAAACATCAAGGTTGACGTCGTTGTCATGCTTATGAGAAATTTAAACCAAATTATGGGATTGTGTAATGACACGCGAATGATTGTGACATCCTTCAAGAAGAATAGTATTGAGTGTGAAATATTATGCGGATCCCATGTTGGGTCAAAACATTTGATCCCGAGGATAGAGATGATTCCAACAGATACCAGCTGGCCTTTTGAGTTTAAAAGAATTCAGTTCCCACTCCAGATTTGTTATGCAATGACAATTAATAAGAGCCAGGGCCAATCACTTGACACGGTTGGTCTATACCTTCCCAGAGCAGTGTTTTCTCATGGCCATGTGTACGTTGCCATCTCAAGAGTTACAAGACCAGAAGGTCTCCACATTCTCATCGACAGTGATGATGGTACCACCACAAATATTACATCAAATGTAGTCTATGAAGAAGTATTTTACAACCTACCGAGCATAAATGATGAGAATGTATCATATTATTTATTTGTATTGCACATTTACAATCCTGACTAAGTTACTCATCATTTTATTATAATTGGTAGTTTGAGAAATTATTTGTTATTAAATTAGAATTACATCAGGTCATATTGGTTATTGATGCTCATATGCGAAGTAAAAGGCAGGTCCTCGAATAGTTGTTTATGCATATCAAATTCTCAATATAATTAGATGTGATATGTTTTATATTGATAATGAGACATTATGATAATCAGAGAAGATTATGGGATAACAACAATATTTATCAGATAACTAACTCATATTTAAATATTTGTTTAATATCACGTTTATGTTACTAATTGATCTTCTATTTTAACACAATCTTTTTTCCATGCTAATATTAGTGTAAGTTGTTAAGGATCATCATACAACTCTAATAGATATCTATTGATTGAGATTTTCATGGACTAATTATCAGCCTATCACCTTAACTATAAAGATAGTTTATATCTTTATTAAAAATACAGCCAATTGTCTTAAATGCTCCACACATTCGGATTTTTTTTGCTATATATCCAACTCACAAACTAATTTCAGAGTTCATATGGAAAAACATCCAAGTATAATTATAATTCATTACCTATTTGTTGATATGAACATTTAACATACTCTTTTTTGGATAACATCTATTAACTTTTTCATTACTCAGATATGCAGGACCATCATCATTTATCCAATCTGGATGGTAATCATACTGCTTGGACTTTGAAGGTCCGTATGACAAGAATGTGGGTATCAACTAACCGACAAGGTGTTTTAGTCAAGCACAATCTTATTCTATTGGACTGTGAGGTTTGATTGAATAACTATATGACTTATACCACATCTATGATTGTGTTTTCCAGCCTCTATCCTAAGATTTTCTTTTTTGCAGAATAATCACATACTTGCAATTGTTCCACCAGCTCTTTGGAATTTGTTTGCCTTTATCATTCATCCTGACACATTGTTACGTATCAGAAATGTTCAGGTTCTTCCAGCTGCTGGGTTTTTGAGGCCTGTACGTTCTGCAAATTACATCATGTTTCTTCCTATCACTGTGGTGGTGTTGGAACCTGAGGAAATTTTGAGTATACCGCGCCATAAATTTGATTTGGTTCATGTGACGCTCCTATATAATTCTCTTCATTGTTCTGCTCTCGATGAGCTTCATATTTATTCCACTGGTATTGCGTATAAAATTTTAGAACAAATCGCTTACAATTTGTTGTTTTTAACTTTAAGTTTATTGTTATAGATGTTATTCGAATTGTTGAACTCCTGCAACCAGTACAATCTATTATGACAAGATTTGGTGAAAAGGAAGTGTTACGCTTCAGAATTTCAGATGGCGTGTAAGACTCTTCAATAATTTTTTTGACAATTATAAAAATACTACGCCATCCTCCAGTTTTCATATTTTACGTATTAACACTATTGAACATCCATAAGTGTTTGACGTTTTATTATATTCATTTTAGGAGGGCCATCCAAGTGTGTTTTAGCGGTTCTTTGCCAACAAATTTTGAATCATTATACCAATTTACTGAAATTGAACCCAAAATTGTTATTCTGGCATCTGTTAGAGTCTTTATGTATCGAGGTTAATGTCTTATTTTTAATATTAAAAACCTTTAAAATTGTAAGCCTTCTCATAAGTTATAGAATTTCTTCTAGTTCTTAAATAATATATATTTTTCGCTCTTAAAAACAGGAAGAGCGTAGATCAGCAATATTCCGTCAACAAAGCTTTTTGTTAATCTTGATTATCCTGATGTCTTTTATTTGAGGCAGGGGTAACTAAATATAAATTATATATTTTTGATTTTTACATCATTTTTTTCATATATACGCTTATAATTTTTACATACTTTACAATATAGGTTGATGGACATTTGACAAATCCAAATTTGACGCTGCAAAACCATTCCCGTCAACGAAGCTTGAAGACATTTTATTTTTACTGCATTTCTATTAAATTGATGAGACATGTCATTTTTCAATTGTTGGAATACTGATAAACTTCCTGATTCAACCGCATTGTCGTATTTGTTTTTATTAAACTTATTTACCACGCTATGGATTATTTTATAATTTCTGTGTAAAACATAATTCTCTCAATATTTTTCTTTATTAAATGTTGGAACAATTTTGATCACATTATCTCAACTCAACGGTTTAAATAAATACATTAATTTAATATGTATATTCTAAAGTTCTGAAAAAAGATGTTATATATAATTCCATTTCGAAAGAATCAAACAGATTCTGTTATAAATATTCATATCATTTTCATATCTTATGCATATTTTTAAATGAATTAGAGAAACAGACAAAGTTATGAACAAAAATATACAAGTTAATAAAAAAAATGGAATTAATAACACTTTGATTGTGATGATTGGATTAATTTAATTGATTAACCTTAATTAATTAATTAACTCAAAATTTAAAATATAATATTCCGTTACATCTAAATTGTACTTATATATTCAAGAATTATATGGAATAGATAGGACGATAATTGATGATTAATTATATAATCATTCAGGATTATATTGTTGTCGGTCTTTATCGTACATATTTAAAAAGAAGTATCAATTAGCATCAACTTACCAGATTGAATAAGATAATTGATGAATAATTAGAGAATCAATCAGGACCATATTGTTGGAAGTCTTTATCATATAGTTAAAATAGAGTATCAATTAGCATCAATTTACCAGTTTGAATAGTAATCATAACCTATCAAGTTGCATATATCATTTGCAAATGCATTTAAATTTCATGCCTTGAGATAAACATCAAACATACTCTGACACTAAAAATAAAACTTTAGGTTTCCTCTCAATTTGTTTTCTCTAAAAATATCATTGATTGGTACGAACTGATCTAATATTTTATCATTATTTCTTCATCGTGCATGCTATCAATTTTTGTTAATATTTTGTAGGCTTTATTTCCTCAATTGTTAATGCTTGACACTTTGTTTAATTGACTTGAACAAAAGCTTCAATGGAGTCTGTAGTATTCAATCTTATTGAAGACCTTGATCAATCGACTACCAATTGGAAGATTAAGGCTAGAGTAACTAGGATGTGGACCAGCGTTAGCTCTGAGAATGGATCAGTCAAAGGATATAATGTCATTCTGCTTGATGATGATGTAAGTCTTATGTTGTAAAATTTTATTATGGTATTACGTAAAATCCTACATTCTTTTGTATACCAAATGTAACATCCTTTTTTGTTTTAGAATAAACACGTCCATGCATTTGCTTATCCCAATATTTGGAATGGATTCAAAACTCCGGTGATTGAAGGAGGCATTTATGTTTTTGACCAATTTTCTGTGAAAGATGCTGTCGGTAATCTGAATCTTGTACAAGCTAGTATCTGCATCAGATTTTCATAATATACTACGGTCACCGCTGTTGAAGACGATGGCATGATTCCTGCCTACAAATTCGAATTTCTGGATTTAGGTGATCTTTTTGCTGAGGCCAGCAAATATCAGCCACAACAACAGTCTGAATTTGCTATAGGTGACCTTAATATAATACTCTTTTGGTTCAGATTATTTGATTTTTAAAATGCGTACCTTAATATTTCACTTCATTTTATCTTTCACTAAATTAAATATATTGTTCTGTTTAATTTAGATGTAATTGGAGTTATTCAGGATTTTGAACCTCTAACGAAACTTGACACAAAAATTTGGCATGCGAGACATTGTCAAATTCAGGATTTGTGATTCCAGGTTTGTCGAATGTATTAATATTTATCCTGTAATTATAATTATTTTCTTAGTCCGCCTCTAATGTGGAAGTTGTATATCCTGAAATATATGTTCATTTTTTAATATAGTAATCAGCATAAAGCCAGTATTTGGGGAGATCTTGCTGTGTTGGCCAATAACATTTATACTAAGGAACTCCAGTCTCCAGTCATTGCAATAATAACGAGCACAAAAGTTACAACTGTCATGAGTAAGTTCTCTTTAACTACTTAGTATAAATGACCTTGAAATTATACAATAATTTCCTGAACTATAATGCTTTGATTTAGATACTGTGCAGATTGGTACTTTGCCATCTTCAAAATTGTACCTCAACCTAGATGATGAATCTGTGACTGATATGAGGATGAGGTACTACGATTAAGAATTATAATAATTACATAATTACAGCATGTTTGCATGTTTGATAACAGTTGATAGGAGGCTGAGTTAATAAACATCAATGTTTACCTTTGTAGGTTGAAGGAGGAGGGATATTTATCAAAGAGAGAAAAATATCTTAAGGCGGCAAAATCTGAATTTGTTCAAACCTTTATGGAAAGAATGACATTAAAGGATCTTAATGAAAAGCTGACATATGATGACTTGAAAGTTTTATAACCTTTATAAAATTTGCACGACACAACCATATTGAATATGATTTATTTTTAAATCTGAACTTTTTTCACTTCAAACAGAAAAGGATATACACCACGTTCTCAGTTGTTAAGGTGGATGAGGATGTATCATGGTGGTTTTGACACTTGTAACAAATGTCAACAAGAGGTTGAGCGGTTTGACAGGAGATTTCGATATAATAATTGCCCTCGCATAATTCCGGTTGCCCTTAAAATGTAGAACAAATTAGAGTTATATCAAAAATTTATTCTGCTTTACTCTGTATTAAAGTCAACTTTCAATACTTATCACATAATTCCTTATAAATTCAGGTTTCGTATCATGGTACTTGGCGAAGATGATACATTTTCATGTAATGTTATGCTCATGGACCGAGCTGCTAGAAGGATTGTTGGCACAAGTGCAGCAAAAGCATATAATGATTTTGAGAATGTATAAATTCATTACAACAAAGCAGATTCAATGTAATATTCTAAATTATCAATTAAAGTGTTTAATAATTATTACATTGTCTCAGACTCCTGAAGAAGGCCTTCCTCAGGTACTTAAAGATTTGGTTGGAAAGGAAGTCACTGTCATTATTCAGTTGAACAAAGCAAATGTAACTGAGGATAATACCATATTTGATGCAAATGACATATTTGACACGACTACGCAGAGTCCAAGTCCATCTGAATCTGCACATATATCAGAATCTTCCTCCATCAACTTATCCGTTAATGTAAGTTTGGTTTTTATATGTTATAATACTCGAATCATTATAATTTTATAACTTTTAGTCTTCCAACTAATCTTTACAAAGCGTATTTGTTTTTGTGTTAGTCTGTCGATCTTGATGCCATTGATCATACTCCAGGCTCTGCAAAATCAGTTACCAAAAAAATTAAAAAGGTAAGATACATTTATGCATTGTATTTTGTTTTTTTGCATTAAATCACTTACATTCCGTTCATTAATTATCCTCATAAGTTGTAAGATAAGTTGTTTTTCTACTGTTAAATTTAAAGGATTACATATTGGTTTTGGTTCTTGACGTAAGTCTGAGTTATATTACAATTTGATATTAATTGATTGGTAAAAATATATTAATAAGTACCTATATTCTATAAGTTTTTTCTATTGTTTTGGTCATATTCTAAGAATTTTTAATTTGATAAAATTTGCAGGAGAAGTAATACAACAGTTTATCACTCAATTATTTTGCTTGATGTTATGTACGAAAGCTGGATTGGATTGGTGTTTAGCATTTCTGAATTTTGTTTTAAATAATGACCATTATTAAGTTGTTATCATCATATTCTATCTTTCATAACTTTGTTTTCCGGAATTGATGCAAATGAATTTTACAGATTGGACAAGTTGTACGTACTATGATCCAGTTTCTTTCAATTTCCAGAATTTCTATAATAATGTCCTTCAATAATTTATATCATTATTAAGGATTGCTTCATATATCTATCTATGTAATCTGGTACTTAGATTCCTGTTTTTATTTTTCTTTAATTCTATCCGTTGTACAAATTATTAAACTTAAGATATAAAAGATTGACCAAATATTTATACTCCACAAGTACTCAATCAAACTTTTTGATAAATATACAATAAATTGTAAACATACGATATTATTCGATAACCAATTATTAAACTTATGACTTTATATTTTTTGGTAGTTAATCAGAAATTGTAAACATACGATAAAACAAAATAATTTCTAACTACTTTACAAAAATATAACAACTTAAAGCCAGTAATTAAATTCCAACAAAACGTTCCCGAATCAATAAAGTAGTTACACAACAATAGTAAATTAACATGTTAGAAAAACATGATGAGAACGAGAAGCAGTAGTCTGAGACATTAACAGAACCGAAAAAACATAGTTTTAAAGCTGCTTATATGGGAAAAACATCTCAAGGCCTGTGTGGGAAAGTCACCAGAAAAACTACAGCCTGATCTTCTTCCAACAACTGAAATACAACTGTTTCATGTAATGAGATCTCATTGTCTTTAACAAACTGATTCCAGCCACTTGAAAACCTAAACATCTTCCCCGATTTGACAACACCGACATACCAACTCCCGGCAGCAGTTCTCAAATTTACCATGTCACCAGCTATCCATTGTCCATTTGGTGATTCAATGTAGCTCGAGATATACTACAATACAGATGTAAAAAATAAGTACAAGTCAAAGTATTAAAAAAACAGGGCAACTGTGTTATAAAATTTTATAAAATATTTTCGTACCACTCCATGAGATGTGTTGTCCATATTGGATGCTGTCATGACATGGGTAAAAGTCATGTTCTCATTGTTGTGAACATCAACTTCCAGGTTAACAGGAAGTTGAACAAGTTCATTAGCAATCTCCATCTCTGACTCTGTAGTATGAATAACATTAAATAAAAAAAATGAATATGTATGTTTAAAATTAATTACATGCATTGTATAGTAGATATAACCTGAACTTTCGGAATCTTGGTCAAGCATCATTGCTTCCACATTTGAATTATCAAATATCATAACAAAAAAGTTTCCTTCACCAAAGTAGGTAAACAAAACTTTGTCAGTCATCGCTCAAATCCATATTCTCGCAAAAGATCTTCAATTCCATACATCTTTCTCTCAGCTTTGGAACACGTTCCTTCATATCGACTTCCATTTCTCATGTAGAACTGGACTTTAGGTGGTAGCAGCTTCCCAAATGCTCTCCAGAAATGTGCAGAAATTGGCTATCAAAGATCAAAGATTAATAAAGTACTAGCTTTTACATTTTACTAATAAATGGATAAATTACTAAAGTGCACATAATTATAGGCTCTGTACAAGTGGATATGGTTGATAACACTGTAATCTACTTTTTTTTACCTAAATATTAGAAACATAAAATAACTGACTTCGACAGAAAATAGTGTTCTTACAATTTCTCCATTTTGAAATACAGGATTGTTAAGAAACACCAGGAACTTCCATCCTATACCAGTCATTAAATCTGAAAAAACATATCATTCATCAGAAACTTAATTTTTATCATAGTAGTCCAACAAGAGTTTTATGAAGTTTATGTATAGTACCTTGATCATAGAAAGTGTCGCGTGGAATTGTCCTATTCTTGTAGTATATAACCTCGCAGAGGCCATCCTTCAAACAGATCACAAAGAATTTCCCACAGCCCTTATAAGAGTAAATCAAAGTGGAACCGAACAAACCTCGACAATCAATGTTGAACTTTTTCATGTGACAGAGAGACTGTTCCGACTTCTTGAAATTCACATAGTTTTCATGTCCATTAGAAAGTACAAGAATTACTTTACTAGGAATAGATTCTCGAAGACTATTGATAAAGTTATTAGGTAGTTTCTGCAAATTGACAATTTTTTTTTCACATTAGTACTTTTAAATCATATAATATCATTAAACTCTTCAGGCATGCAATAAGATCAAATGATAGTAGAATGCACATTAGCATTATATTAGTAATAAATTCAACTACTTTTGACCTATATCCTTTTTATGGCAGACAAAGGTTAAATCCATGATTTTTTTAGAATTTGATTTGAGGTTATAAATTTTTCGCAATACAGACAAAAAACATTAATGTCTTAAGTACAATAACAGGAAGAGGTTGCTGATAAAGTCTTTCCAACAATTTTGCATGAGATGGAAGAAAATGAAATTATTGTTGTTGTTGAAGTTCACGCAACTAACGATTATCCTGAGAAATTCATCATCAAAGCCCAGGATATGTATGATTCAAACATGTATGCCATGTCAAATACTGAATCATCCAATCACGTTGAGTTCCCTACCCTTGATTTGTCAGAGGTATGGAAAACATTTCATAAATGACTGTGATTTCATTTATGGGAATATATTTAAATAATACATACTAAATTTACCCATTACAGTCATTTGATCAGGCTGAGAGTTCAAAGACACCAGGCTCTTGCAAATCCGTCAGTAAGAAGATAAAAATGGTAAATACCAATAATAGTATTTCAGTTAATCTTTTATCAAAATTGTCTCCTACAATTTATGCTATAATATTACAGGAAAGTGATGATGTGCATCTTTTATCTGACATGGATGCAGTATTTATGTTGGCAATCCAATTTCCTCAGTTTTTAATTATTAAATTTCCTTATCACATTGAACTCTAAACTTGATTTGCTGATGTTGAAAGTTTGGTTTTCCTATTTAAATCAATGAAGAATGCGTTTTGGGTTTTTTTTGTCGTTTATTTCATATTATTGTCAAATTGCGTTATTCATATTTAATACAATTGTAATGGGAACACCAAAGTTTGGTAAGCAGTTTTTAGTTATAACTGTTTCAAGTTAGTATTATAGTATAAGTATAACTGTTTTAAGTTAGTTTTTTTCAAGTCACAAATTGGTAGCCATTCCCCAATAGTCACATCTTTCCACTATATTTTGTATTTATAGAAGTGTGTCATTATATTTGAGATTAGTTATTCTGTCAACCTTTGATTAAACCCAAAAAAACACGTAAATCATGGAACATGTTAAACGTGTATGGCAATTCCCTGCTCAAGGTTGTATGAAGATAAATGTTCACAGTGAGTTTATTCAGAATGCCCCTGAAGGTCAGAATAGAAATGGCATTGGCGTTGTTATGAGAGATTCAAATGGCCTTCTTATTCGATTAACATATGGCACCATTCCAGGCCTAACTAATCTTAATAATGCCTTATGGGCTGTTTTGATAGGAATGCGTAGAGCATTTCAAGACCAGTACGAACGTGTTATCATCGAGACTGATAATATCTAGGCTTACCGTGAATGCAAGTATTACGGAGAGGATGGAATAACACCACATACTAGGAGTACATTCAGATGTATCCTTTCACGTCTTAATGATCCTAACATTCGTTATAAAATTAATTTGGTACATCCGCAGAGGAACTCTGTTGCAAGACGTTTGGCATCAATTGGTAGATAAAATCTGCACGATTTGCAGACATTGGACCGGCCTGTTGACAACATTCAAGAATTTCTTAATATGGATTTAGGTCTTGGCCTTCCACAAGCACGTTTCAGGATGTTGAGATTAATGACCCTGAACCTGTTCAAGATGGACAGGTTGTGAATTTCTAAGCATATTCAATGGTTGGTGATTGTTCCTGTTAAGTATGTATATATAAATATGTAACAAATTTGTACACTTTGGTTATATATATGAATGCAAATATTTATTGTAATTATGAAGAATGTTTTTTGTAATAGATAATGATTTGATGTTACATGTATTGTCCATCACTAAATTTGATCCACATATATAAAGTTGTATCTTTCTTACTGACACGTTTATCAATTCGAGTCATGATTATGTTGATTTCCACAAGGCAAATATATAATGGAAATTATTTTTATTACTACAAGTCATAATAATGTAGTATTCCTTTTTTCAATAATCCAAGCGACCCCCATTGTTTCATTACGTTTATCTGAATTTACATATTTTTAAATAATTACAAAGTAGAGTAGGAAGTGAAAAGGTTTTATTCACATTCAATGCAGTTAATTCCAGTATTTGGAATACATAAAGCATCTTATTTTTTCATAAACTTGCTCAGCTCCGAGTGTGCTATCAATTACATATATAATAGTTGTAGCACGTTTCCTTTTTTCTAGACCTTATCACAGTCAGTTAAAATTCTAATTGTGTTTCATTGCCCAAAATACTCTCTTCAGTTCATCATGCCAAACTTTAAAATTTTCACCGTCAATACTGACATTATGTCTATATTGTTTGGCTTCTTAATACACGATCTTGATAGCTTTCAAATGTTCGAAAAGTTTCTGATGGCCTACTATACCAAATCTAGCCGAATACAAGTTAAGGAGATATTGCAAAAGCTCAACTGGGATGCTCTATACCGGTACCATAATCATTATCTAGAAGTTCGGCGTGACCAATTCCATGGTTTCATTCTTTTTGCCATTTATCTGGAAGTTGAGCAAGCTATATTTTATAACTCGGTTCGAATGCTTTTCATGCACAAAAATGTGGATCATAATCTTGAAACTCTCTATTTTCTCTTCATTAATCATTTCCCATCTTATTTTAGTTATGTTTTTTAGAGCAGTATACAGACCATATGAAAGAGATCAGGTTATTGAAGAAATGTCTCATATTCTTACAATGCTTGATCTTAAATCGAAGTTATTAGACATTGTTCATTTGCTTGAAGATATATACTGGAACATATCAGATGTAGATAATCTGCTTCCTGTTTCTAAATTTTGTCCAAATGCAATAAATAAAGACCCGATTAACAGGTCTGAAGGGAATCCTTTTGGTGAAGAGCTTTGGTATTCACTTTGTGAGTTAACAGTTAAGGAGAAGTACAGTGAAGAAGGTGATTTCTATCATCCACGCTTAACCATGTCACGTTTAACCATGTCACATATCTGGAATTCAAGTTGTGGTCATTACAAAGTGTAGCTACTTTTGTTCAAGATTTTGCTGGGTGATGTTTGTGATTGATGTGTTGCACTTTTATTTAATTTTAGTACAAAATTAAAACCTTTGGTAGTTCAACTTATGTTATTTCTAGCCTTGATAATGAATGCTCTATTGTTGTTCTTTCCTTTTGTTTAAAGTTACATGACAATGATATGTAATATATATGTTTTGAACATGGAAATGACAATATTGTGGTATATAGTCCAAGATAGATTGTATGACACAATCTTTTGTTACAAAAATTAAGAATATGATAAATACAACAATTATATAAGTAAAGATTTTTTGATGTCATTTCCAAAATTAAAATATTGATCAGACTACATAATTTGCCCATTTTTTGGAGAACTTGGGATTATGCCATACTAACATAACCTTAAAGTTGTTTGCCGTGGTTAGTTGGAAATCTTCATTAACTAAAAGTATCCCTGATTTGTAGCTAATGATGTACCAAAACAATACCAAACCCATATTAGTGTCTAACAAATCAAGTGTAACTGAACAGATTTAAAATATACAAAGGCTGTATTTTTATGCCATAAATTTATGTTATGATTAGGTAAGTACCTTAATTGAAATATGGAAGAAATCAGTACATATGCCCAATGGCGTGTCTACCCAATAGTTATCACATAATATTTAAATCCAGTAATAGCCAATCAGTAATAGCCAATCATACAAATCCTATTATGTACGCATTACGTCTACAAATTAAATCCATGCCACAACAATTGGCTAAAGTATGAACATTACATATCTTGAAACCGAGAGCATAAGTTACAAACATTATAAAAGTAGCATAAATGCAAGCATAGTAATGAGATGTATTCAGACCAATTCATCTCCATTGCATTATCCCTGAAGTGTTTCCTGGTCATTCTCTGCATTAAGAGAAAGATCATTTCAAGATTTAGATGTGTGTGAAAGAATGTAGTCAAACAATCATGTTTTAATCAAGTAAAAAGAAGTTATGTAAGGTAAGCAATTATTGTCAATTAATATGACCATATTGTATTACAATTTTGTTATTAGTAGAGTTCTCACCAGCCTCTGGGGTCTGATCTTCAAACAACTTCTGCACTCCATCTTTGTCAAAAATGAAAGCATCAAACCGACCAGCTTCCCAGTTTGTGAACACTATAAAATCTCCCATGCCGAGGCTAAGTTTTGGTGGAATTTTATAGAGACCAAAGAACCGCTTCTCATAATCGCAAAAATAACCTGTAAACATTGTATACAAAGGGAAACAGTAGAGAACAACTTCTGGGATATGCTTGCCATATCGTTCCATAAAAGGATGCGGAATATCCTGCAATAGGAGTTAGATCATACTAATCCTATGTTTTTATATTTTGTAAAAAAAAACACATGTTCATAACATATTACAAGTTAATGAAAAAAGAACTTACAACTATGCCATCATGGATTGTTTTCTCAGTAGCTTCAACTAGAATTTTAACTCCAGCTCCCGCAATATTGGCTGATCATGTGTATAAACAGTATAATAATGATCATGTCTTAAGATCGGCTTTCCAATGTGTAACCAAATATTGAAGAGCAGAAGACAATATTACCTCTCTTTGCCGCATAGAGATTTGGATCTTCAGGCTTGACATAGTTTATCTCATATCCAGTCTTATCAAATATGTGACCCCAGTAATTTCCTTTAGATTCAAAACAGAGAAGAAGCTTACAAGCACTTCCTTTTGTGTAAACTTGGATGAGTTCCCCAAGTACAATTAGGCTGTCACTCTTATTATCATAAGTGAAATCTAGCTTCTCGCCATTTGGTAGCATTATGTGTCCAGTAACAGCAAGTTTTCCACCATATTGACTAACAATAGTGGCTGGTAATTTCTGCAACCGTAAATAAAGAGCCTTTCAATAATTCAATTAACAAGCACGGTCACATATTCACACAAAATATAAAGTTATTTACCAATTCAAGCATAGTTGGATCAAACAGAACTATGAATGATGGAATCTTCACAGGGACAGAGGTAGTATGCTGTGTTTGAATAATAAAAATAGTTATTATTAGCAACTATATAATTGGCATAATATTCCAATTAGTAAAACATGCTGAGTTCAACAAAACTCAGTTCAATGAATGGCTAAGTCCAGGCAGTCATGGGGGATATGATTAGAAATCAAAAAACCAGACTCAACATTGTTTAATGACTGTCCCGACACATAACAGATTTAGACAAAAATCACAACACACCCTTCCAGATAAAACGGATTGTGACTATCAACCAGGTACTTAAAACATTTACATGGTTTTTTACACCATGTAAGTCAATATATAGATGGCAATACCTTTTCATTGCAACATAAAGGATTAGAAATCAATATACCTATGTGCAATATGCTAATGACTGTCTCAATACATAACCAACTATCCCAAGATCACAGCATACACTTCGACCCAAAACGGTTTGATTGTATAAACCACATACTTAAACACTTTACAATGATTTTGCAACATATAAGTCAATATATAATATGACAATACTGTATACAAAAATACCCAATATGAATCAATACATAATCTTTTCATCAGATTACAATGACAAATCTATTTAATGTTAATAACTAATTTCATAGCACCATGAATGTAGACTATTCAGAATACTTATATATAAACAAAGATGAGCAAGATTGATCAAATCAAATTCAATTAACACAAAACGGAGATTTATCTACATTCATCACATTACTAATTGAATAACAGAGTATACATACCTCCATGAGTTGAGTAGAATGATGAAAATCAAAAGTCCCCTGACGATTGTTTGTGCCGAGTTTGGAGTTTTGTTCGGTATTAGTATTGATGAGAATGGTCTTTTGCATGCAAAGGTTTATTTTGATCAAGTGAACAAAAGTCAATCAACATGGTTCTCTATGTGTAATTACAATAAGTGCTTATTTAATGGAAACAATGTAATAAAATTTACATGTTAGGTACATAATTATGAATATTAAGTAAGATTACATATTTTAATTATGCATTCAAATTATGTATCTGAAAAAATGTTTAAATTTTACAAACTTACAATCTAGAAGAATATTAAGTTATTATTTTTCCAATATTAAAATTTAAGTTATAAAACATTATGCCACAGTTTTAATAGAATTATACTATAGAATAATTTTGAATAATTTTCAAGAAGTTTATTTGTTTGAATATGCCCTGAATACGGATTATAAAATTACTATTTATATTATTAAAATACACAGCACTAATAAATTTTGATTTTAATAGATTATGTGTCATTTTTTTATACATGTTCTCTCATATTTTCATGTATGAGCATTCAATAATTTAAAAAAAGTATTTGGTATATTTTGTAAATCTTTGGAGGTGTATTATATATGTTATTGTAATAAGATGTTTTGTAATTATAATTTGAATAAAAATAATAATAGGCTTAGAGACTTATTATATTTATGTCTAAAATTTTGACGAAGAAAGTAATTCGAACAATCGTTATCAAATGTCTATTAAATATTAAACATGTCAACTACAGAATATAATACATATATTTATTATTGATTGTATTGTATTAATTTTTTAACCCTATGGTAAAGGCTTAAAATTAAAAAAACATTTGTTTTTGAAACATTAAGACTTATTCGAGCTAATTTATTTTAAAATATTTTCTTATGAACGTTTAGTTTTGTATTTTACGCCATAATATCATTAGAGGTGAAAATTTCTAATAACCGTTGTATTTAATAGATTATGTGTTATTTTGGAATCCATGTTTAGTCATCTTCCCATGATAAAGTTGCAATAGATATTCCATTTATTGTTCCAATTTTTTTTCACATTCATACAATTTGGAAGAGAATTCAATATAACATAAACTATTGCAATACCATATTTGATGAGAATAAATGTTTGCATTGATCAAGATAATATCATCACACTTATTCCTACCTGAATCGAGATAATTAATTTCAAATTATATTCTTTTGAGGTTTTAAAATTGCTTATGTAGAAAATGATTACTGTGAGTATAATTTGTTAAAATAGATTAACAAATAGTTTTCATAATTAATGTACCAATCCATTTTAGGTGTAGGGAAATGATAACACCCATGAAATAATTAATGTACAAACTTACATTTGAGAAGAATATTTGTTATTATTTTTTCCAATAAAAAAATTTAATTTGTAAAATATTATGCCTAAAGTTTGAACAGAATAATACTACAAATTATTTTTCCTATATTTCAAATAGTTTATTTGTCTGAATATGTCGTACACTGGATTATAAATATTACTATTTATCTGAGATAATTAATTTCTAAATAATTTTGCATGAGGTTTCTAATATATCATCAAAATACACAACACTAATAACGATCGATTTTAATAGATTGTGTGTCATGTTTTTATACATGTTCTCTCATATCTCCATATAAAATTTGTAATAGTTTCCAAAATACATTTGGTATCTGATAAGATTTTTTGGACCTGTATTAAATATCTTTTTGCAATAAGATGCTTTGTAATTGGAATAAAAATAATAGACTTATAGACAAAATAGATTTTTCAGAAAAGTTTTGACGAATAAAGTAATTCGAACAATTGTTATCAAATGTTGGGTAAATATTAAATATATCGACTACAGAAAAGAATAAATTCTTTATTATTTATTATAGTGTATTATTTTTTAACCGCATGCTACAGTAAAAAACTATATGATATTTTCAAACATTAAGACTTATTTCTACTATTTTTTTTTAAAATTTAGTTCTTATGAACTTTTATATTTCTATTTTACGCCATAATATCATCACAATTAAAATTAATAATAACCATAGTTCGTCATAATTAACGTACGAATCGAGTTTTTATGTACGAAAATGATAATTCCCATGAAATAATTTACGTGAATATTGTATAAGACAATTTAACCTAAATTTAAGGTCATGTTGATACCACGTTAACTTACTAAAATTATTTGCAGAATATTGCATTTGTAATGGAGAAGTAAAATCCTAACAAACTCTTATCTAAAGATCTCGCCAACTATGCTAACATCAATCATGTACCTAAATCCATGGCTGACGCACTAATCCTCATATATATATATATATTTTCATGTGTTATATGAATATCATAAAGAAATAACCCTTTAAGAAAAATTTGTTGTTAGCTAACCTTTTGTGATTGCTGCCATGGAAGACAACATTGCATTGGTTAATAGCACTAGGACTGATTGGAGGGTTCGTGTACGTATTACTAGGATGTGGCCTTCATTTTCTCGCATTCAACTATTCCGAGGTGTTAATCTAATTGTGCTTGATTCAGAGGTAATATCTTGCGCTTTGTGTAGTTGTAGTATATGATTATTGTTTGTATAGAAGAGTTTCCAATGAGCTTTTGTTATGCAGGATTGTCATGTGTTTGCATTTATAAATCGTGTGATTTGGCATGATGTTAGCAATATCATACTTGAAGGAAACATATATGATATTCACAATTTTGTAGTAATGGAGCCTGCAGGTTTTATGAGGCCTGTATCTACTGATAAGATAATTGTTTTTTCACATGATACCATTATCCATCCTATTCCGTTTGAAGTAAATACCATTCCAATGCACAAGTTTGAGCTTAAAACCAACCCTGAGATTTCTGATCTTGCAATGTCACTCTCTCAACATGTGCCTCCTGTACATGCTATAGGTATTTTTGAATATTATCACATATTTCTTTTTAATTGAATTCATGATTGAAAAAAGCTAAATAGTAACTATTTTGTAGATATTGTTGGCATGCCTCAGAATATTGATCCAATAAAGCAAGTTTATACACGATTTGGTGAGAAAAAGTTTCTTCGATTTGAGTTATTTCAGTAATAAATGTAGTGTCGATCATTGTTGAACAATGTTTATCTGATAGTCTCATTATCTTTTTTCTATTTCAGCAACGTGGTTAAGATTTTTGCTTGGGATGAATTTACTGTTGATGTAGCAAATGCACTTCAGGGATATGTTGGGTATCCTCCAATAGTTATCTTGACAACCATGAGGCCACTAATCCACAATGGTTCCATTTCTTTACTACAAAATATAATAGTTTTTCATGGTGTCAACTAAAGCTTATCGCTGAATTGCTTCTAACAGGTTCACTTCTGATAAGAAGTTCATCATGTTCGCGGATTTATTTCAATATTAACCATCCTGCTATTGAAATGTTGAGGCAAAGGTATCAACACTCTTTTAGAGATATCAATTATTACTATATATGAGATATAAACATTAATTTGAGAGGTATAAACTCTAATGAACATTCTTTGCACTATTGTGTTTACAGGATACTTGCTGGATTGGTCTAAATAAACGACTATTCGCGTGAAGTTTTAAATATGGCATTGCAATGTTTTAATGTTTGCTATTTTGCATTATAAAAGCTTAATATGAATTTAAAGAGGATTGTTTTGAAACTTAAGTATTTAGCCAATCTTTCTTTTCTGAATATTGAGTTGTATGGATGTTTTATTCATCTGTTATATGTGATTGCCAACTTTAATGTTTTCTTATGACATGTTACAAATTTATAAACCATCCATGTTGTTATGTAGCCATGATTTAAGTGGAAATCCAATAAAGCAATGATCTTACCATGAAACAATATATAATCCAACAATGATATCATTTGATTATAGATAACAACAATGTTCACTTTGATCTAATAATGTTACAAACAATGTTTCCAGAATAACAACTTTGTTACTAATTTATACTAAACCTGATTACAGAATAACATACTAACATTCTTCTAATAATCAAATGAAGTTTTCATCATATATTGCGACTATAATCATCCATTAATATACGAATTCTACCAATTGATTCCATCAACTTATCATCCTGAGCATTGAAATTAGCAAGATGTTCCTTCCACCAATCATCAAACTTTTGAAAGGCACTCATCATTTCTGCAGCAGTCAATTTCAAGATTGTCTCATGCCCACGTAGAGATGAAGACGTATCACTTAGGAATTTTGGTTGATTTTTCATATATGATGCTGGTATTTCTTCATTGCTTTGGGATAATTCTCCACGCTTTTTTCTTGATCCATTCTGCAAAATATCTTCTATGTTGCTGTAAAGGAGATATGTAAAATTAATAAAGACGATTACCAAGCATTGGTAAAACATTAAAAGATATAAACATGTACACAATAATTGATCTGTTCTTCCAGGCCAACCGAGCCAGCAAACAAATCTGATTGCCTACTTTCCATGGATGCATACAACTCTGAAAAGAAAATATTTGCGTCTTCCAAATCAGTATTAAAATCTGCGCAAGTGATAGCCAATGTCTGTAACTCTTGCATTGCCACATTTTGCATCCCTGACCATCGTTTCCTCTTTGCACTGGATGAAGCCATTTCTGATCCGCCAATAATAATTTTTCCTCTGTGTTTGTTTGTATGTTTGAGGTGAGTACAATAACCCTTATATAAGCACATAAAATGTAGCAGTTTTCATGTTGTAGAATGTGCAATTAAGTAACTGCAAGTTAGTTACCATAAAATGTGGTAAGTGCAGGTAACTTCCACCACATTTAGCAGCAAAAAAGTCATGCCCAAAATCTCCTATTACCTCTTCTAAAAAGTAGTTGCCACATATGTGTAATTCTTTTGTTCGCAAGTATTACTTCTACCATGCTTAGATGGTAAACGTTGTGTATAAGCATCTTCATATGCACATATTACAGGCAAATATTGTGACATTATGGCATGTAAATGCTGCAACAAAAGTAAAAGGATGTGAATATTGATCAGTTTGGTTGCTCACATTGAACAGTTTGGTTCCTCAACCGTGACCTTGCTCAGTTTGCTACATTGCTGCAAACATTGATCAATTTTGTTGCTCCATATGCAAACTTAATTACCCAGTCATGCATCTGAGGTTCTAGACTTATGGTAGAAAAAATAACTATGACTGCTTGCATTCTTTTGTAACCTTAATAGTTTATTGTTTGGTTCTTGGAGTAGATTCAAGTGAAAGCTTTACTTTTTTCCTTTATTGTCAAGCTAGAAAGATATTTCTTTCAAATAGGTTTTCATGTTAACGTAATATAGATTATTTTTGTTATACGAGTGAAAGATGATGAATATTCTATTTTATGTTACCCTAAGTGCTAAAAAAATAGTTTTATTTTGTGCTTTGGACATCAAATAATCCTATTGTTATGTTTAATATTATTTGTTTACATACGTTTGAAATTTTGTAAAAATATTTAACTCCTTGCCGTTGTTTACAATTTACATTCTTCAAGTATTTTTCCAAATCCTATATAAAAATAAAGATTTTGTGTTTAACACATCAAATAAGACTATTATTATGTTTTATATTAATTATTTACATACGTTTGGCAAATATTTAATAACTTGCAGGTGTTTATACTTTATAGATGTACAAAATGTGCCGTAATCTAAAAATTAATTCGACTGGTGTATTGTATTCTCAATTTATTTTATTTTGTTTTCCTCTATAACTATAACAAGTAATAATGATTGTTGTGTAAGTCTAACCTCTTTAATTTGGACTGATAAAATATTTTTGTTAATTGAATTTTGGCTACAAGCGTAAATCGTTATTGTTATAGTAGTATGTTATAAATTTTGTGTAATCCCGACAAAATAACTTTCAACAAAATTTCAAAAATGAATAACAAACATATATGTAAATATTTTATTACTTTGAATTCATCGTCAATTCTATATAACATTAATCGATTAAGTTAAGGTGTGTATACTTTAAAACTCTATCAATCAAGCAATATAATCTCAAGTTCTAACACTGATTCATGGTTCCATTGCATATATATACTGTATGAAAGCAAGATAAATTATAGACAAAGAATCGATTCATACCTCCATTGTAGAGAAAGAGTTTGATTCTACCGAGAGTGTTGTCTCCTTGGAGAAAAAAAGTTACTTTTTGCTTGAAGAAGTTGAGAATCCCAAAGTCACGGTAGTTTTCTTATCTGGGCTTCTTTTAAGACAGGACTTTGATTTTATGTGGGCTTCTTTTAAGACAGGAGTTTAACATATCCCAAAGTCAACTTATTTGGGTTGTTTGGGTTTTTTAATTCTTTTGATATTTTCTCCTTTTTTATAATTTTTAAAAAATGATTTTTACAAAATAGTGTTATATATTATGTTTTAATATAAGTGGGTTTTTATATTATTTTGATTTTAAAATAAAATATTGCAATAAATTGTATGTTATGTAATATTTACTGGATTTTTTAAAATGTATTTAATTAAAAAAATATTTACTCAGTTTTATTGTACAAATTATTAAAATATTGACTACTAAAAACGTAAAAGAGAAATATTAAAATATGAGTTAAGAGACTTTTAATTGGTTAAAATGTGAGAGAAAGAAAACTAAAATAAAATACTGAGATTTAACGTTAAACTATAATATCAATTTTATATTTTAAAATAAACGGAACTTAAATAACTGTAATAAATAAATTAAATAAAACTAGAAGATAACCGTTTATGTTATAAAAATTACAAACTTCGAGAAAAAAATTCAAAATTGAAGAAATTTGGAGCGCGCGTTGCGCGGGCAAAAAGTCCCTAGTATATCTTAATGACTACTCTATAATTTACCCATGGGTAAAAAAATTTACCCATGACCCAAATCCTATATATTTTGCTATATCCATAAACTATCCACCTATTTTTGAATTTCAAAATCAATATATATCTATGGAAAATATTTTCAAAAAAAATCAAATCATGCATGATTTGCTCCATTATGTTACATCACTCTTTCAGTCTTCTCTCCAAACTCTCTCTCTCTCAATAGAGACTACAATGGATAATCAATCAGTTTAAACGTATGTATAATCCATCAGTTTTATTTTCTCAAATTTAAAATCAAGTAATCTCATTATTCTCTCTTTCTCTTTGCAGATTACATGTGTTCTAGGAATTTTCACCATATTTCATTTGTGAAAGCAACACAATGAATCGAACATAAGACATTATCAGTCACTCATCGTATACATTATTCATAAATACCTAATATCGATTACATTATATAAATCTCATTAGACTATATATTCTAATATAATTTTCATACAAGAAATCTAATTTATAAACTCTATTTTTTCCAGGTTATAGATCTTTCATATTTTGTTCTCTTTATAAACTCCAATTTCAAATTTTATTTGATCATGTTTGATTTTTATCTAATCCAGTTTTAATTTTGTATTTTGCAGGATAATGAATGTGAGATAAAGAGATTTATCAGTTTTAATCTTACACACAGTTCGCAAACCAATTATTTGATTAAATTTCTTATAGAGTTTTTAACTATTTCTATGAATTTGTTGTTAATCTGTTTTATATATTGATTAACGCTCTATATTATGTTTTGTTGTTAATCTGTTTTTAAGTATTTGATTAATGCTCTATATTATGTTTTGCTATTAATCCGTTTTATTTTTTTCAAAATTTAAATATATAACATCTCATTCTTTATCTCTCTCTTCTCCTTTTTCTATTTTTACGGGTATTGGTATTGATTTTATATATTTGTATAATATTCTTACTTAGATTTATTTTGTTTTGTACAGGAAATTATGACATGTTGATGAATTATGCAGCAGTGTTTACAAAATCATCAACGGAGGTATGTGTTTTTATAATACAAACTACATGCTTTTATATTTTTCTAAATTGGGTTTTGCATATTGATGAATGTGATATTAATAGAAAAAATATAAAACTTAATTTTTATGTAATGCTGCATTCAAATGAAGTGTTCTTCGAGTTTTTAAGTTAAGGCTTGAGAGTTCACATATTCCGTGTTTGACTAAATGCTCAAATCAGGTTTACTAAAATGCTTCTAATCCTAACTTGAAAGTATTAAATGTTGTGCATTTCCATGATTGAAGTTAATGTAATTAATTTTAAGCGAAGATGAAATTGTTTTTAATATTATTTATGTTGTTTCAAAAAAAAATATTCTTTATGTTGTCATTGGTCAAGCTAGCAATTTATTTAACTTTGTGTTTTGTAAGTCTATCATATTACTTTGTAGATTATAAAGAAACTGATTTGTAGGTCAAATTGTATAATCTATTGTATACTAGCTTCATTCCCGTGCGATGCACGGGGATATTTTAAAAAAATTTTGTATGAGTTAATATTTATTATAATTAATATTTTAAAATTTGAATAAATTATGAATTGATATTTAAAAAATGGGTCCTGTTAATAAAAATTTAATTTTCAACACTTGGTACATTATAAATTGTGTTATAAATTGTGCTCATATTCTGTATACGGCCCAGTTATATATATGGAAGTAAGAGTAAATTTTGATAGAGAAAACACATATATTTAATGCTTAAACATAGCCCTTAGGGCTATGGTTAACATATCCCTTAAAAAATAACGCTGACCTTCATTAATTAATTTAGTCATCTCTCTTTAAATTTTATGTTTTGTTTTAGTTTTAAAATTAATAATATGTTTTTCTTCACTTAATAACTTTACTA